>NC_133621.1:291769270-292069270 GCF_048593235.1 Sminthopsis crassicaudata
CCACAATGCATCTCCCCTGTTCTGCCCTCCTACCAATCTGGATCCTGTCCTCTATTCTGGAATCCCTTGATTTGGCCCCACACTGGCTTTTCCCCCCCAGATCCTTGGCTGGGGACAGTGACTCATAGCTTTAGCTATGGATGAAAAGAGTCATCACTTTGCCTTTATGAGGAAGATTTCCAGTCAAAACCTCATCTGACATGAGCTGATTCACCAACAATTAGCCTAAAATTGAAGCCCAGAAGCTGTGAGCAGAGAAAAGTTCTGACAGAGCATAAATAACGAAGATATCCGGCAGTGATCACAAACCCAGAAATACAATGCTACATAGAAAAACCAGAGAGATCAGTTTCATGACATTGCTAGAGGAAGTCAGCCTTGGTCAAACAGATTCATACCATGATTTTGTTTTTTCCACAGGTTTCCTATCTATGTAGATGTATCTGTTTTCCCCACAGATAATGAATATGTAACATAGGTTTACAGGGACAGATGTTTAATTATTATTTAATTTTTTTTTTTCACAGTGGATAGAGTACTGGCCCTGAAATTAGGGAGACCTGAGTTCAAATCCGACCTTAGACACTTAATACTTCCTAGCTATGTGACCTTGGGCAAGTCACTTAACCCAAAACGCCTAAGCAAAAAAAAAAAAAAAAAAAAAAATTATGTTTGCTATTTCTTTAAATATCTTTATTTAGAACTAGGTTCTTTGACTGATTCGTAAGTGGAGACATCGATGAGGGATCATGAGTGATAATTTTGAATAGCTGTAGGCCCAGAGTTCCTTGAATCTGGGAAACATTTTCTATTGGGGCTAACATAAGGGTCTGGTGTGCTACAATGTACATATACTTAACATTTATTTCTCTGTATTCATATCAATATCCTCTCAGTAGAATTTAAGCTCTTTGAGGGCAGGAACTTTTTTTGATTTTTAAAAATAATCATAATAGTGAACATTTATATAGTACTTACAGATTTGTAAAATATTCATATATCTATCTATATATATATCTCATTTGATTTGTACAATTCTGTGAGGCAAGTGCTATTATTTGCCCTATTTTACAGAGGAGAAAATTGGGCTGAGAGAAGATGACATGCCTAGGTTAACACAGCCAGCAAGGCCAATAACTCACAAAGCCAGTTACACTGACCTAATTGCTGCCCCTCAACCATTCCTTCTCTATGCCTTTTCTCTTTTTTTTTTTTTTTTTTTTTTTTGAGGCTGAGGTTAAGTGACTTGCCCAGGGTCACACAGCCAGGAAGTGTTAAGTGTCCAAGATGAGATTTGAACTCGGGTCCTTCAGAATTCAAGGCTGGTGCTCTAGCCACTGCGCCACCTAGCTGCCCCTCCCTTCTCCTATGCCTTTACTATGAGGAAGGAATAAGAATTTATTAAGTGCCTACTGTGTGCCATGTACTTTTTACAAATATTTTCTCATTTGACTCTCACAACAACAGTGTTAAGTAGGGACTATTATTTTCCTCTTTGTACAGCTGAAGAAATGGAGGCAAATAGAAATTATGATTTGCTCAGGGTCACGCAATATTGTTCATGAGAATAAACTTCAAAATCTAAATTAACTTTAGAAAAAATTATTAGTTTGGTAAAGAGACCTAATAAACTTCTAAAACAATATCAGATTTGGGGTTTGTTCTTGGGAACAGTAGTAGAAAAGTATCTGAAGCTGCATTTGAACTCAGATTTTCTATACTGGAAGCCACAGTCTTATCGTGAGTCTGGAAAGTCCCAGAAGATTCAACTGAATTGGAATACTTATTTGTGAACCCCATGTTTCTTCACACAAGTCTGGGAACATGGGCATGGAGTGGGAAGGAACCTTAGAGGTGATTCCCATACAGAAAATGCCTTGCTGGAAGCCCACCAGATGTTCTCTGACGTCAAATGCCGAATTCTTTTCACTCTTGCGTCATCATTTCCAATTAACAGCCCTATGAAAGGCTTCCGGAATCAATGTGCTCAACTGAACCAATCGATCAATCAACAAGTGATCAATCAATCAACAAGTGATCAATCAATCAACAATCAATACAACTTGCTATTTAGCTGTCAGGCAGAGGCTCAGATTCCTCTCCGTAAAAAGGGGAGATTGAATTAAGGATTCCCTGGGGTTCCTTTTAGTCTGTCCCTCTGCCTCAGTTTCCCCAGCTGTAAATCGGGGACAATAAGAGCGCTCATCTTTCCCTCACTAGAGATCAGAAAGAGAGACTAAATCTTAAAAACCTAACAGCTCAAAGGGTCCAATTGGCCAATTTCATTGTCAATGTCAGGACTTGTTTGTGTTTCTTCCCCACTCCTCTCGGTTCCAGCATCCACCTCCGCTTCCTTCCGCCTGGGGGCGCCAGAGGGCAGAGACCGCAAGGGAGCAGGACGTGCTCGGCAGTTGCTGCGCATGCGCACGCGCAATCTCGGGACGTCCTCATTCCAGTCTCGCGCCGGCAGTCTTAGCTTGTCGTTGGCATGGCTGAGCTCGAAGAACCGGGGAACGGCAGGCGGGGGCGCGCGGCCCGGAGTGGGGGCCCCGACGGCGTTAGGACTTCGGTGTCGCACGAGCTGCTGCGTGCGGGCTGCGCAGGCGCAGGCGGTGAGGGCTGGCGGGTCGGTGGGGGAGGGCCTGGCTCTAAGACTTTACCGGTGAAGTGACCGCCGAGTTGGGAGAGCGGGGCCTGGGCGGCACTTGTCTGGGAGCCCGGGGGTGAGGGGACTTAGGGCCCTGTCTGTCGGTTACATGGTGAATATATACGGTTACATCTAGCAGTTCGGACATCCCCTGTCCTAAGGCCCCTCCCCCTCCGACATCCCTGTTCTAAGGCCCCTCTCGCCCTGACATCCCGTTCTTTTTTTTTTTTTTTTTTTTAATTATACATATATAATAATAAATTTTTTATTATAGTACACTTATTTATTTCGAATACACATTGCTTTATGAATCATGTTGGGAGAGAAAAATCAGCTAAGGGGAAAACCATGGGAAAGAAGGAAAAAAAACAAAGGAAGTGAATATAGCATGGGGAGGTTTACATTCAGTTTCTTTAGTCTTTTTCTGGATACAATGAGATTTTCTGTCCAAAGCCTTTGGGCCACTGAACCGCTGAAAAGAACCAGGCCTTTCGTAGCTGATACATTGTTGCTGTTACTGTTACAATGTATTCCTCACATCAGTTCCTGTAATTCTTTCCATTCTGTAATTGGCTTGTTCATCATTTTTATAGGACAATAATATTCCATTACTTTCATGTACCACAGCTTGTTCAGCCATTCTCCAATTAATGGCCATCTAGTCATTTTCCAATTCTTTGCTGCTGCAGTTTTGCACGTGTGTGTCCTTTGCTCTCCTTTAGGATTTCCTTAGGATACAGACCCAGTGATAGCTCAGCTGGGTTAAAGGGCATGTACAGTTTTTGCTCTCCAGAATGATCAGATCTGTTCACAACTCCACCAACAATGCATCAGTGTCCCAGTTTTCCCACAGCCCCTCCAACATTCATCATTATCTTTTCCTGTCATCTTAGCCAACCTGAGAGGTGTGAGGTGGTACCTCAGAGCTGTCTGATCAATAGTGATTAAGAGCATTTTTTCATATATAAATGGCATTAATTTTGTCATCTGAAAAGGTTCATATCCTTTGACCATTTATCAATTGGGAATGACTTGTGTTCTTATAAATTTGACAGTTCTTTATATATTTTAGAAATGAGCCTTTTTTTTTTTCCAAAAAATTCTAGGTAAATTTTTTTTTTCAGCTTTCTACTTCCCTTTTAATCTTGTTTCTGTTTTGTTTGTGCAAAAGCTTTTAAATTAAATTAATCAAAATTGTACATGTTTGCCTCTCATAATGTTCTCTAGTTCTTCTTTGGTCAAAAATTCTTCCCTTCTCCAAAGACTCCCCTGCTGTAAAGCCTCTCTCAATCCTGATATCCCCTGTTCTAAATCCCTTCCCAGCTCTGACCTCCTTCCCCTCAGATCTCTTTCAGAAGAGGCTGTATGATTTAAGCATTGACTCTGAAAACAATCTGGTTTCAAGTCCTGGCTCCTCCATAAGTTGGCAGCATGGCTTTGGGCTTGTTCTTGCCGTACTCTGCTGTCCAATGTTGTCCAAGCTTCAGCCTCTAACTTGTGGGAACCTTGATGGGGCAAGCCCCGGATTGATCTGGAAAGGGAAGGGTGGAGGAGAAGCTCATTCATTTATGATGGGGGTCAGCACCAGGGAACAGTTCCCCTTCCTACCTCTTTCCTCTGCTTCCCGGCTGTGAACCAGGAATCCAATGCTTTTGCAGGGATTCAGGATATGCTGCTCATTGGTTCCAAAGGCAAGAGTCCAGGCTTGAAGACTGTCCGCATAGAGAGGAGTAGTGGTGAGTGCATCTTTCTTTGGGGTCCAATGCCTTTTTCAGTGCTCATTTCTTATCTTTAAACTGGGCATTTCTATATCTATAAAATGAGGAGCAATTATCATCCATTGGTGTTGCAATGGTAGAAGGGATTGGAGCAGGACTGAGGTTCATAGCTGGGGTCCTTGATCTTATTTTTAAAAAATTTGGAAAACTATTTTAATGTGATTGGCTTCCTTTATAATCTTACTTAATTTATTTGATGTATTTAAAACCATCATTCCAAGAAGGGGTCTACAAACTTTTCCAGGCTGGTTGCTTGAGGGGTCCTGTCATAATAAAGGTGAACAACCCCTAAGCCAGGTGATTTCTAAGGGACCTTATAGTTCTGAGCTTCAACGGGTCTCCCTTAATTGCAGGACTATGTGGATTGAATTGAACGAAGTTCTAGGTGCCTCCTGTGGGCAGGGCCTGTGCTTAGCCTCCAAGGAGCCAAAGCTAAGAAAATGGCATTGCCTGCCTTCTAGGAGCGTACATTCAACTGAGGGTAGGTAAGACATGAAATACAGGACCAAGACATGGTGCAGGAGGAGGCATGAATCTGAAATCACTGTATTCCCATCGAACACTGTTGGAGACGTCCCAAAGTTTAATATCTCTTAGAGGATATGAGAAGTTTTCATGTTGGGAGTTTTGTCCTATTCATTCCAGAAAAATGGATTTTCAAAGCAGATGCAAGGCACTATGGGGAGATACAAATAGAACTTTTTTCTTTTTGGGGGGAAAGGAGGTGTGCTTTGAATATTTGTAACTCTGGGATGGGTAGCATGCAGTGTTCTTTTCCTTGTTCATAAGTCATATGTTTGATTTGTTTCATGTCTTCTAGTTGTCTCTGAGGCAGATGGCTGAAGGGGACAGTCGTGGGGCAGCTTATAATACTGTGTTCTAAGGACTCCCTTTTTGTAAAGAACATGTAATTGCCTTAAAAGAGTCCCTCTCCCCGTAACATTTGATTTTTTACATGTGTGAATAACAGTTCAGCAGGGTAGGGTTTTAATAAAATTCAGTATCAGTCAGGATTCTAGGAAATCTTTTTCATTTTTCTATAGTAGTAGACTACATTAAATACCCCCATCTTTCCCCTCTTCCCCCCCAAAAAAAACCAAACAAACTAGAAACATATTCACTTATAGTATACCTATATCACACCTGCCCATGCACATTAGCATTCTCATAATGAATAATAAGCTTTTAATTGCAAGGTCTTATGCTACATCTTGGAGAGATATTCATGTATAAGTTTTTGCTCAAAAACTTCCAAACTGCCACCCTTCCCTACCCTGTTCTCCAAAATAGGCCTATACAAATTTAACTTTTTTTTAAACAAATTTTATTCTGTACTTAGTAACAGAATTCAAATAAACAATAATAGATAAATTCACCAGTTCTAAACTTATTTAACAATTGTCTCTCCCCTTCAGTCTGCATCTGTTCTTGAATTCCTCATATTTGTCATTTCTCATGGAGCAGTCTATTGCATTAATATATTTAGAATTTGTTCAGTTATTCCCCAATTGATAAGCACCTTGTCTTAAATTTTTTTAATTGATATTTTGTCTTTTTATCACTTTCATTTCCTTCCAAGAGAACCAGTAAATACATCAAGAGAGTCCGACAGTGTATGCAGCACTTTCTACCCATAGTCTACCACCTCTGTTAAGAGGGGAAGGGGTACATTTTCTCACCTCTTCATTGTGGCTAAGCTTAATTTTACAGCTTTCAGCTCTGTGTATTTGTTTTTGAAAGTTCTTCCCAAGTACATCATTATAGTTGTGTGTATTGATTTTCTGGTTTAGCTCATTTCATTGAATGGAGTCATATAAATCTCAGCATTTCTCTGCATTCTCACATTTGCCATTTCTTCCAGCATAGTAGAATTCTAGTCCTAGCACACTATAGCTTGACCAGTCATGTCCTAGTCTTTTGACACCCATTTTCCACAAATTAATTTTATCTATTGCAAATTGAAAAAGCAGAACCATCAAAATGGAGTCACCTCCTGTGACTGACCAGACTAGAGACAAAGTAAATGAGATGGAATTCTAAGGATGACTTTAGAGTGACTGGGGAGCTCTTGGGAGATTTAATGCTTTGTAATAATTAAGATGTGAACAGACGTTAAGCAGGTTTAGTTGGTTGTATTGATGGTTAGGGTTAAACTTCGAGGAAGACTTGACATTTTTTCAAAACAGCTATGAAACCCCCAAATTAATTTTCATTGTAAATACCTCATTAGACTAGGCTGTCTTTAGAAATCTTCTCCCTCCAGGAGCTCACATTCCCTTGTTTCTCTCAGAAGGGAAAGGGCCTCTTGGAAAGTTGGGAGTTGAGCAGGGTTTTGAAAATTGGGCATGGTTGTGGAAGGACCCGGGCTTTGCAGGTGTGAGGGGAAAGTGGAATGATTTGGGTTATGCGTTTGTAGATCATTTGAAGATGCTCAACTGTTAAGCATTTTAAATTGAACCAAGGATGAAAAGTGAACTCATCCCCCAAGTTAGGGGGGAGGGGGTTTCATAGCTAATTGAGCTAACCAATCAACTTCATCAGTGATGGATGGGTCAGTACAGTAAGAAATCTCTGATGATAGTCCCATTCCACAGCTTTTTTTTTTTTTTTTTTGACTCCAGGTCTATATTCTCTGCTTCCCTGGGACATTTCATTGTCTCTTTAGTCACACCATTTTTTAACATCTAGAAATAAATTAGAAATGTGCTTATTCTGGCTTGTGTTTTGGGCTTCAAAGAAGAAATTTATCCTAACTTTGACTTCAAAGTTGAATAATTGATAATTGCCTCTGTTGGTCTTTAGCGAGAACTTAATCTTCTGTGACTTGTCACATTGTACATACTTTGTATGTCTCTTATATTTTTGTTATCTATTCTGTACACTTTGTTTTCCCCAAAGGAATATGTTTCTTTTTTTTTTCTTTTTACAAAAAATTTATGCATAGGTAATTTTCCAGCATTGACAATTGCAAAACCTTTTGTTTCAACTTTTCCCCTCCTTCCCCCCATTCCTTCTCCCAGATGGCAAGTTAACCAATACATGTTAAATATGTTAAGGTATAAATTAAATACAATATATGTATACATATGCAAACAGTTATTTTGCTGTACAAAAAGAATCAGACTTTGAAACAGTGTACAATTAGCCTGTGAAGGAAGTAAAAAATGTAGACAGACAAAAATAGAGGGATTGGGAATTCTATGTCGTGGTTCATAGTCATCTCCCAGAGTTCTTTCACTGGGTGTAGCTGCTTCAGTTCATTACTGCTCTATTGGAACTGATTTGGTTCATCTCATTGTTGGAGAGGGCCTCGTCCATCAGAATTGAGGAATATAAATTTCTTGAAGGTAGAAAAGGGCTGTTGGATTTTGTCTTTGTATATCTAGTACTTGACTCCAAGTAGTGCCTTAGAATTGAAAAGAGTTAGATTTTTAATGATGATATATGAGATCTTTAAATTCTGAGAGAGACAGGATTTAAGCTTGTGGAGTTTGAGCAAGTAGTGAGGTCATAAGTCATCACTCATTTAGTATACATAAATCCCTAATGCTGCCTTTTTCACTTCTAGTTTTGGAAAGAGTGAAGAACTTCCTACCTCGCATCGAACAGGCAAACAAAAAACTGAGAGAGGAGATGGCGTTGGGGCCCCCGGGCCTATTCAATATTGAAAATGTAGATGGTTCCTTGAAAAAAATCATAGAGATGGTAAGAGAACTTGGGGTCCCTTGGCTTTTGTGAAGCAGGGCCACTGGGCCTTAGGACTCCGGGAAGCCCCTCTCTAGTGGAAGTCCCGAGGTCTGTGGTTGGGTGTGGGTTGGATCTCTGATCCATGGAAGTAAAGCAACACCGCGGACAGGGCAGGGGAGATCTGGACCCACGTCCCACTGCAAGGTCTGCATTGGCTTCCTCTTCTGCAGCTCGAGGACATGGCCAGAAACTCGTAAACGTTAGTGTGCTTTTAGGGTTAATGCCCCTGCATCTCAGCTGTTTGCCTAAGGTTAGCATCCATTAGGAGGCCTAGAGCTGGCTTCTGAAGCAGACTTTCTGTAAAATAATTTTAAAAAGCTATGCTCTGTTCTCTCTAAACACAAAAGCACATTTACTGACAACTCTAAAGTAGGAATTCTGTGGAGGGCACGTCCTCACAGCTTGTTAGTTGTTCTTTCTCTGAGCCCGTGCTTTGTCACAGCTGTTTGTGGCTTCTGCATTTCCTCTAGGAACCAGCGTGTACTCAGTCTGTGTCTTATGTGACATTATCTCATATTTGCCTTTGTAATTCCTCGGGTTCTGCACTTTGAAAGGCAAGTGGCGTACTGTTGCACGGAGATGTCTTGGTATATAAGGCTGCTCCCCAGCTTTGGGCCTTTAGATTCCTAGGTCTCTGCACTTACACAGGGCACTCCCAGGATGAGAATGATCTGAGACGAGAACCCTCAGCCCATGGGGTTTGGTTTGATGGTGACGCTTTTGGGGGGTCTGTGGGCCAAAGGATGAGGTCCCCTTTGAGACTGGTGGCTGTGATCCGTCTTCTAGGACGTGGCTGTGGTGGAGGTGAGCAGCTCAGATTCTGAAGGACTCAGTTCGGAAGAGAGTTCTGAATCCGAGGATGAAAGCAGCCTCACCAGAGAGGTCACTGTGGAGAACATGAAGCTTCCAAAACCAAGAGGAAGAAAAGGCAAGATAGAAGTTTTGGACAGTTGAACTGCCAGGTCCGTGAAGTCGTCTGCCTCAGACCATGTGTCCACCTGTCCATGCACTCCATGCCATATTCGGGTGACCCGGCCCTTCTGACTCCAGAGCATCATCGGTGTGGCTGACTGTGGTCCATGTCATGAGACATCTGCGCTGCTTCTGTATATGTTGTATATAGTTCACTTGAGTGGTATGCAAAAGCCAACTTTTCTAGTCCCTCGTTCAGTGCCTGGCATAGTTATAAATGGCACTGAATAAATGCTTTTAATATCAGCAAACTGGTTGAGTTTTTCTTTCCATCTAAAATAATAACAATAATAGAGGTGGAAGGAAGCTGAGAGATGATCTAGTCCAGCTCGTATTTCACATCTGAGGAAACCAAAGGGCCTTGGCAGATGTGAGTCACCATGTCCTTGACTGTAAGTCCACACTCCCGCTGTCCCTCAGAGCAGGCTCCTAGCTATTGAGCCCCTCATGGGATTGTTCCTTTAGTCATTCAATTCCATAACTTCTAAGCCATCCTCAGCTGCTCCCTCTCATGCATATCCAGCTTTGACAAGGCTGAAGAATTTTCCCATCACAGTCTATTTTGCATTGCATCCTTCCCCTCTATTAAGACCTCTACCCTAGTTTAGGCCCTTATCTTTCCCTAAATTAGTCTGTGCTCCAGCCTCCTAATTGGGTTCCCTTCTTCCAGTCATCTGTCTTTCTAAGATATGTGCTGGATTGTGTTCCACTCCCCCACTCAAAAATCTTCAGCGGCTCCCTAGTGCAAGAAATTCTTAACTTGCAATCCATGAACTTGTTTTTAAAAATATTTTGACAGCTGTATGATAGTATAATAGGTTTCCATTGCAATCTTAAGCATTTTATGCAATTAAAAACATTCTGAGAAGTCTGTGACATACAAAAGGTTAAGAATCCCTGGCCTGCAGGATAAAATAAAAACTCATTAGCCTGGTGTTTGGGTCTCACTAACTTTTCCAGACTTACTTTGGACTGCTTCCATGAACTCTGCACTCCATCTAACTGGACTCTGAGCTGTTCCTTGAATTTGGTACTCCATGGAGTCTCCTTGCATTTATATAAGCAGCTCCCTGATCTAGTGCCCTTTTGCTCTCTGCTTCTCAGAATGTTTGGTGTCATACATTAGTTCATGGGCTCCTCCCTGGGAAGCCTTCCCTCACTCATCCCATTAATATTCTTCCTAAAATGTGGATCCCATCACCAGCAACACAAGCTGTGTGATCATGGGCTCCAGTCACCTCTCTTGGATTCCATTTTCTTGTTGATATATTGATATAATGAACTAACTTCCAATCCTGAACCTAGAGCCCTAAGAACCTATGTGGGTCTAGATTTGAGGGTAGAGTACACTGGACTATGCTTAAATGAGTAACCCTTCCAGAATAGTTGGAAGTAAAAAGCATTTTGTAAACATGAACAACCATTAGCTTAAGAGCTAGGTTGCTGTTGATCCTTGTGTTCTGACATCAGGGAAGTGATGCAGTGACATGCAAATGAATTGGATTGAAGGGAGGAAAGGCTGGGCAAAGTCACTGCCTCACTTTCCCCTCCAGAACCATCTGGATCCAGTGGCAAGATATAAGTCAGTTGGGGTAGCTAGGTGGCACAGTAGATAGAGCACCGGCCTTGAATTCAGGAGGACCCGAGTTCAAATCTGCCCTTAGACATTTAACACTTCCTAGCTGTGTGACCCTGGGCAAGTCACTTAACCCCAGCCTCAGAAAAAAAAAAAAAAAAGGTATGTCAGTTCCACTGATATAGATCAGTTCCACTGGAGTCCAGTAACTTTTCCCTATGTGTCTTGTGTTGCTAATTCATATCGAGCCCCTTGCCAAAATTACTGAGTGGATTTCTTTTTTCCTCCAGATGAAATTATTGCTCATAGATATGTTCCTGAGTCTATACAGGGAGGGTAGGTGACCCAGTGGAATTGATCCTCACAATCCTGGGAGGTAGGTGCTACTGCTTCACTTGACAGATGGAATGAGGCAGACAAAGGGACTTGACCAAGATGATTTGAACTCAGATTTTTCCAGCTTTCAGAAAACTTTATTTCTCATTGGTTTATTTCATCAAAATGTGTCTTAAGAGTAGTCCATTCTGGACGTGACTCTCTTCAACAATGAGATGATCCAAACCAATTCCAATTGTTCAGTAAAGAAAAGAATCAGCTACTTTCAGAGAAATGAGTGTGACCCACAACATAGCATTTCTGTTATTTCTGTTCTTGTTTGCTTGCATTTTTGTTTTCCTTCTCAGGTTTTTTACCTTCTTTCTTGAGCAGCAAAATAACTGTATAACTATGTATGCATGTATTGTATTTAATATATATATTAACATATTTAACATGTATTGGACTACCTGCCATCTAGGAGGGGGTGGGAAGAAGGAGGGGAAAATTTGGAACAGAAGTTTTTGCAAGGTTTAATGTTGAAAAGTTACCCATGGACACTGATACATTGTTGGTGGAGTTGTGAAAGAATCCAGCCATTCTGGAGAGCAATTTGGAACTATGCCCAAAAAGTTATCAAACTGTGTGTACCCTTTGACCCAGCAGTGCTACTACTGAGCTTATATCCCAAAGAAATACTAAAGAAGGGAAAGAGACATATATGTGCCAAAATGTTTGTGGCAGCTCTTTTCATAGTGGTTAGAAACTGGAAGATGAATGGATGTCCATCAATTGGAGAATGGTTGGGCAAATTATGGTATATGAAGGTTATGGAATATTATTGCACTGTAAGAAATGACCAGCAGGAGGAATACAGAGAGGCCTGGAGAGACTTACATCAACTGATGCTGAGTGAAATGAATAGAACCAGAAGATCGCTGTACACTTCAATGCTGTATGAAGATGTATTCTGATGGAAGTAGATATCTTCAACATAAAGAAGATCCAACTCACTTCCAGTTGATCAATGATGGACAGAAATAACTACACCCAGAGAAGGAACACTGGGAAGTGAATGTAAATTGTTAGCACTACTGTCTATCTACCCAGGTTACTTATACCTTCGGAAGCTAATAATTAATGTGCAACAAGAAAATGGTATTTACACACATATATTGTATCTAGGTTATATTGTAACACATGTAAAATGTATGAGATTGCCTGTCATTGGGGGGAGGGAGGGGATAATTTGGAAAAATGAATACAAGGGATAATATTATTAAAAAAATTACTCATGCATATATACTGTGAAAAAAATTCTAAATAAAAAAAGAAAAGTTACCCATGCATATGTTTTGTAAATAACAATTTTGTAAATAAAATTTAAAAATTAAAATTAAAAAAGATTAGACTATTCTAAGACAAAGATGGCCAAATAGTCTTGATAACAGCCTTATGAGGGTCTGACTCAGCTGGCTTGGCTGATGAAACATCTTCATGTGGAGGATGCTAGGGAGTTTACCTTTGGGAATATTGTGATGACATGAAGGGAAATGACTTGGAGGAACTGAGGAGCATATGCAGACATTCTGTGACTGGTTCTTGTTGGCTAATCTCATGACAAAGGGGTGAATCTCTAGTTGGTTTCAGATGCATTCAAAAAGGCTCATCAGCTTTGATTATTTTTCTTTGCCTCATTCACTTTTGGGAGACATGGATGACCCCCTTTAATTAAGTTTAATTGCTCCAAAGACCAAAATGATATAGGAAAGAGGATACCCCAGAAATATCAGGAAAATGTATGTTATATCTTTGAAGCAAATTTCCCATTGTAAAAGCTACTTGATATTAAGTGGATAAGTGACCCTCATCACTGTTCCTGACAACTGATGGGAGCTTAAACTAATGTCAACAGAGAAGAGATATCCCAGTCTTTTACAGTGCCCCTCAGGAGCCAGAGTATACATACTACAAGAAGAAACAGTGGTGGCTTAAACAATACTATAAAGTCCAATTAATATATTCATCATTTTTGGAGCTTGAAGACCATCAAATGGTTTTAGAAAAAAAAAAAACTTTAAGGAAGCATTAAGAAATCACTCATACCAATGAAAGGTCCCCATTTGGCATTTTATAGGATTCTACTGAAACTGAGACACTATGTTAGGTCTTGGAGATAAAAGGGGAAAGAGCTAGGGGGAAATAGACCTTGCCTTTAGGGATTTCACTGTGGGTAAAGACAGGACTGCTTCATTGTTGTTGACTGACTGATAATACATCATAGATCAAGAAGTGGCTTAGGGAAGGACCCTCTTCCACAGAGGGAGATAATGGTGAGATTAGGGGTATGATCTAGGATTGTGGCTCAATTGTAGAATGAAGGTATAAGGCAAGGAAGTGAATTTGGTTGATAACTGGGAGGTTAAAATGCTAGGGAAAGATAATAAATTAAGAACTGGACTCCTTAAGAAAGAAAAAGTGGGAAGTTGCAATAAGACAGAAAAGACATACATAAATTTGGACAGGAAAACAATTATGTCACAAATCTAAGTGAAATGGGGCATCTCTCTGTAAGAAGTGACTATTTTTAATCTCTTCTATTGAATAGAATTATTGTACTAGGGCCAAGGTTTTTTCCTCTTCTCTATCTAGAAACCAACCAGTATGGGGAAATGTCTGAGATTTACTCAATCCGAGATCTAATCCCTCAGTAAAAGAAATTGTAAGTATTGGATGACCTATATTCCTGCTCAATTGTTTGCTGAGACAGATCTGGGGAAAGGTGGATTCTTCCTTTTATGATATGGAGATATGAAACTTGATGTGTCTTTGACCAAGATTTCAATGACTGAAGTCACATACCCCAAGATCTTCATTTTAATATAGCCAACACCTGTCTGTGCTACCCAATCTTAGTCGATTGCCACCCCTAAGGAACACTTCCTCTTTGAAGACATATAAACTGTGAGCTCACTGCCATTAGGAGCCTGGGTCTGAGAGATGGCTAAATGACCATTTTTTTTTTTTGTTAACAACTTGCTGGCCTTATCAATCCAATGATTAAATTACCCAGAAATGTTGTCCTCCAAAGCTTTTTAAACATTGCATCTCCAAAGTATGAATGTCGGCAATAAACCTCAGTTGCATGAACAGTACCTGTGACTGTCACCAATAGAAAGCACAAATGTTTCCATATTATATTATAGTTTGGCATATATCTCTATTCTTTGTATTCATCTCTACTTGGAAATTACTGTAGTTACTAGATTCCACCACTTTCCTTGTCCAGATCATATTACATTACAATTGTTGTAAATAACTATTATTAATATTAAATTAACTATTAATTAATATTAACCATTATCTCTACTTAGAAATTACTATAGTTATTAGATTCCCCATTATACTACCCTCCTTGTCCATATCACACACAATCACAGACTTTCTGTCTAAAAAAACAGAATTGATTTTCTTTGTGATCCTATGTGTTATATTTTTATGTATGAGTCCATAGGCTACTAGGCTAGCAAAGGGGTCCATGACACAGAAAAGGTTAAGAATCTCAGGATTCCTCTAAGGAGGAAAAGCAACTGAGGGAAGATTGGGGAAGTAGCCTCCAGGAACAAGGCAGTAAGACCTTCTCTCTTCTACAGATCCAGCATGATGGGGCCTGAGAGGAGGTCCAGCTTCTGGAGTCAGGAAGACAGTATATTCTAAGGGTAGCAAGGTTTTTGGGCCCACAATTACTGGAACTTCATAATTAGTAGGAATATCATAAATGCCTGCTGAATGAAGGAATAAAAATGGCTGAAGTGACCAGGATGCTAACATGGAGGAGGGGGAAGGCTCACGTGGCCTGGGAAAAAAGAGCAATCGCATTTTGACCCCAGGAGAGGGGTGCCCAAATCCTAGGCGTTGGGAAGAGAAGGGTGTATTTGGAAGTGCCATTTGGCTGTGGCTTCCACAGCCTTTTTGGAGAGGGATATTGGTTTATTCTCTCTCAAATATCAGCCATGAAGGGAGTTTGGAAAGAACTTTTAGGAAGGGCCAACGATTGATCCTCAGGATCTTTTATGGAGGGGGAGATTGGTTTATTCTCTCTCAAATATCAGCCATGAAAGGAGTTTGGAAAGGACTTTTAGGAAGGGCCAACAATTGATCCTCAGGAATTTGCAAGATGGCAGAAGTTGATGTCCAGGCCAAAAATGACCCAATCTTGGGAGTGCTCACCACAACAAAGATATTTTGATTTCTAGGTTTATATGATCACCATTCACATTCTTTATTACTGCTCATTAGTACCAAAGAGGTAGAAAATACTTTTTAACAACTTAGTGTGTGGATTAGATTCTACAATCTGTACATATCATACAAAAACAATATTAAGGGCACTTTGTTGATGGATGAACGGTTTTATGGTACCATAAGCTGTAAATGAAGAGGAATAAACAAAGCTAGATTGGTTTTTAAAATTTGAAGATCTTGAAATCCCTTAAAAATGTATTTAATGTACAATCTTGTAGAAACAAAATTGCTGTAAATAGTTGTCAAGTGTAAAAATATTTTAAAATATTCAGGCTCACACCCATGTAGATGAACAAGGCTGTCATGGTAGGAAATTGGTGTTTTTTTTGTTTTTGTTTTTTTGCTGGTTAATTATATTTGTTCCAGCAGCACTCCCAGAAGTCCTATCAAGCCCTGGGTTGAGAACACAGTGGTGGAGACGTCGCTAGAGGAATCCTTTAGAGCTGGTGGTGAGCTAATATTCCAGAGTGACTGCCTTTGTTTTCAGGTACTCCTGGAGAGCCTCTTCACCTGGAGAGGAGAATATCAGTAAATGGTGATGTATAAGGTCTCACTTAAACAAGTACTATTTCAGATAGGTATATTAGCTGAGAATTGTGAAAACCCCTGAAGCCAGACTATACTCTATTATTGGCTTTTGCAACACTCCTTCGATATCCTTGTAAGATTTATTTTTTTAAAGATCACCTTTCAGTGCAGCTAGGTGGCGCAGTGGATAGAGCACCAGCCCTGAAGTCAGGAGGACCTGAGTTCAAATGTGGCCTCAGACAGGCTGTGTGATTCTGGGCAAGTCACTTAACCCTAATTGCCTTAGCACAAAAAACAAAACAAAACAAAACAAAACAAAAAACACCTTTCTTCACTAAATACAAACAACCCATATTTGACTTCATTTTCTAAATGTTTTCTGCAAAGCAGAGTAGGAAAAGGAGGCCTTCCTCAAGAGCTGCCCCAAAACACCTTCAAAATTAGATGCTTCTTCCTCCTCTCCCCTTCCCATCCCTAGCTTCAGGCTGCTTAAGGTATGATACCTTTAGTAAGTTGCAGTCTCTTTGCCATTTTTAGTGTTCCCTTGGGCAGTTAGTCTGCTGAAGCCTGCCTCCTCGGAATCATGTTTTTAAATACATAAAGTAAAATATAGACGTTTACAAAGGAATAGAGTTATCAAAATATATTTTTTTTTCACCTCTCACCTTCCCCATGAGATGATCAAAATAATATAAATGGCAAAGGGCAAGCTGAGAGCTAACTTGGGAAAAAAAAAAAAAAAGATTTCTAGTCTTCCTAGCTCTAAAACAAGTACTTTCCCTCTTAAAGTATACCTTGGGCTTAAAAAAAGGTAAGCGAGGGATGAAGTACACAAATGTGGACTTACCCAAATCTTTGCCAAAACCCGACTGCTTCACGCCACCAAATGGGGCCGCCACATCCGTCTTGTTGTAGGTATTAATGAAGACTGTCCCCGCTTCCAGTTTTTCACTCACATACATAGCTTTATTTATGTCTCTTGTGAAAACCCCTGAAGCTAGACCATACTCTGTATTATTGGCTTGTTGCAACACTCCATCGATATCCCTGTAAGATTTATTTTTTAAAGATCACCTTTCTTCATTAAATATAATCAACACATATTTGACTTCATTCTCTTAATGTTTTCTGCAAGCTATTTCACACAGTATAAACCAGGATATTATTTTGTAAGTGAAATTTATTACTAATGGTTCAAAGCATTCAAGGGAAAATTGGACTGCACAGGAACTCCCTATGCAGGTTGGCACCTAGGTTGCAACTCCTGTCTTGGAGAGCAACATGGAACACCAAGGGCTTACATGATTTGTGAAAGTTTATGGAGAGGTGGTCCTTGCACCCACATCAGGATAGAACACAAGGCCTGGAGTCAGCAAGACCTGAGTTCAAATCTACCTTCAAACACTTTGTAGGTGAGTGATCCTGGGCAAGTCCACTTAACCCTTTTTGCCTGTAAAATGAACTGGAGAAAGAAATGATAGGCCCCATCCAGTATCTCTGCCAAGAAAGTTCTCAGAGGGGTCATCAATATTAGACATAACAAATAACTAAATAACAACAATGGAGATAAGAGAAAACAAGCAGGGCATTACAAGAGTCCAGAACAGTAGTCATGAAGACCTGAATCAGGCTGGCAGCAGTAGTACAAAAAGAGTATAGCTACAGGAGATACTGCAGAAACTGGGCTAACCGGGCCTGGATGGAGGAAAAACCAAAGGGATGGAGGAGAGAAAGGGGAAGGGATGGAGGAGGGAAAGGCAAAGGGAAGGGATGGAGGAGGGAAAAGCAAAGGAATGGAAGAGGGAGAGGAGAGAAAGGTCCAGATGTGATGGGGGGAATGGTGATTCATCAGCAAGTGGGGGCAGACTTTGGGCAGTTTTGAATACAATGAGTATGAGGAAATCATGGGATAGCCTGCTGGGGCATATAGCTGACCATTGGATATGCTGGTCAGTAAAGCCACTGAAGGGGAGCAGGAGCAGCAAGAACACAGAAAAGGCCAAAGTTGGAGCCCTGGGGCCATGTTTAGGAGCTGGGAGGAGAGAGAGGAGTTGGGCAAGGGGGAAGAAAGTGAACAAGGAGGTAGGAAAACCCAGGAATCCAGAGACCAGGTGGTTGGCAATATCAAATGCTGCCAAAAGACAAGAGAATGGGGATTGAAGAAAGGATCTCGGATTTGGTGGTGAGCCATTACTGATTTGGGAAAAGCAGTACCCTGTGAGGGATGAGAGAGGAAGGAGAGATGGGGACTAGATTTATTCTTTCTGGGCATCTGGCAGTAACGAGAAGGAATGATGAGTGGAAGAAAGCACCAAGACCAAGATAAAGGCCTTTGGTGGACTGGGAGGGATCTGACCTTATCTCAAAGCAGAGAGAAAAAAGCCAGTAGGGGGGCCGCTAGGTGGCGCAGTGGATAGAGCACCAGCCTTGAATTCAGGAGGACCGGAGTTCGAATCTGGTCTTGGACACTTAACACTTCCAGCTGTGTGACCCTGGGCAAGTCACTTAACCCCAGCCTTAGGGAAAAAAACAAAACAAAAAAAAAAACCAGTAGAGGAAGAGCTGGGGTACAAAAGAGAGAAGGGACAACTGAAGGCTCCTGAGATACAGGGAGAATTGGGATCATGGGTCCAGCTCTGTGATGGAGAAGGACCAACTCATCCTCTTAGGAGAGAGGGAAGGAGGAGACTCAGAGGGATAAAGACAGAGCTTCTGGGGTATGGAGGAGGAGGAGGAGGAAGAGGAGGGTGGAGGGTGCTCACATCAGAGGTTCTTGATCTGTTCAATAAAGTAGGAGGCTTGATTAATGAAAAAAGTGGGGGAATGATAGTGGTATTGGGACAAAGAACAGAACAGGAGAGTAGAAGATTGGGAATTACTGATGTGGCGAATTTGATGAGGAGCTGATGAATAAACACTCCCTTGCAGTAGCCAGGGTCTGGGCAAAGGCAGAAGGCCTAAGTTTGTGCCTGCCATAGTCAGCACGGTTTGATTTCCTCCAGCAGCCCTCAATAATTCCAAGCCACTGTCATGCTCAATAGCAGAAGCCTCTGCCACATAGATTGCTCTGTGTGAATAATACCCCAGCAAAGGAAAAAAAAATTGAATTAAAATCTGAATTTAATTAAAAACAGCAAACTTACCCATTTTTAAATTTAGAAATGACCATAACAGGCCCAAAAGACTCCTCTTTGGCAATGTACATGTGGTCTTCAACATCTGTGAATACAGTTGGCTCCATAAAAAAGCCTAATCCAGAAAAGAGATATATAATTATGAATATGCCTTAGTAATTCTCAATTTACTTTCTTCTGATTGAAATATGGTAGGGATCATACAACTACATATCTTGCCTTTTTATTTTTTAAAAACATTTCAATATCACGTCCCAACTGTAGTCTCACTTTGGGATCTCCTCACTATGGAAGATTTAATATCCACCTAGTAGTTTTCCCCTCTTGCAATCTTCTCCACTATGTTGGATCCCCTTGTCTTTCTCCCATTGGTGAGAATGGCTCTCCTCCAAGGGCTGCCATTTTGGGGCTGGCCAGCAACCTTCATTTCTTTCTTTGCTAGATTTCTGACTTTCTGTACTTTGCCAAGCTTACTCCCACCCTTACCTCACCCCAACTTTGTGCTTCCTTTTGTCTCCCCTCCCTTAGAGCGGGGGACTGTCTGTCTTTTTGCCTATGTTTGTTTGTACCCCGGTTCCTAACAGCACTTGGCACCTCTCAAATTTTTAAATAAATGCCTAGTTGATTGAGAATGTCAAATTTATGTTTTCCAATCCATCACCAAGATATTGGGCTTATTTTACTTCCCTGTAACACAAACCTTATTTTGGGTAACAGAAATATGTGTTTTCTCCAGGTAATAAAGTCTCAAGATGGAATTTCAGAATATTCTAAATCAAATGTTACATGTCAGTTACTGGTTGTTGTCAGTCGAGTAGTTGAAAGAACATTGGATTCATAAAAGCTGAGCTTAATATTAGTTTGGGCAATTTAGGACCGGAGTGACTGGGTAACTCATCCAGTCTGAGGCTCAGTTTTCTGACCCATAAAAATGAGGAGGTTGGGCTTCACGTCTTTCCAATTCTAAACCCTCTGTTCTTTTTGTTTACATAGTGTTTTACAGGCTCACATTCATTGTTTTGAGTCTCACAACAAGCCATTCCTCCCCATTAAAAAAACTAAAAAGATCATGAAAACTATTTCACAGACATTAAGTGATATGACCAAGAGATGGGAGAACAGAGATGAGCATTGAGTCATGAATCCAGAGTTTTCCCTTTCCCTTATTCCACGGGCACCACAATTTTCCATCCAGGTGTGACAGGGTGTGATTAAGTATTCATGTCCATTTTACATTTAGGGGGGAAAAAAAAAGATGCTATAAAAATCTGGCCTATAAAAAAAGGCACAGTGGCTGTTATTACCAGGCCTGGGGACTTGTCTTCCTCCATATACCAAAGTGGCTCCTTCTCTCACTCCCGTTTCACAATATTGTAGAAGTTTGTCCAAGTGGGCCTTGTGATTCTGGGGGCCATGGTCAGTGGATCTGTCCAAGGGGTCGCCGATTTTCATCTTTTTTATTTCTTCTACCTGTGGATCACCCACAGTTTATCAAACAAAATTTATAATTTATTAAACACAAGCTGTTAGTTCCTCTGAATTTCAATCTTTTAAAATGAACAAGCTATTCTTTTTTATTTACATAAGAAACCAAACAAAAGGACATTTCTACTAAATTACATGGTAGAGATATTTTTAGGTCTCCTCAATCCTGAAAATCTAAAAAAATAACAATAGCCAACATTTGCACAGCATTTACTATGGGGCCAGACAGTGTATTAAGGACTTTATAATTATTTGATTTCATTCTCATAACAATGCTGGAAGGTAATTACAATTGTAATCTCCAGATTACGGATGAATAAACTGAGAAAAACAGGGTCACTTGAAAGTGTCTGAGTCTGGATTTGAACTCAAGAAGATGAATCTAACACCAGAGACAAAACTTCTTAGGCTGTGGGTCATAACCCCATATGGGGTCACATAACTGAATATGGGGGTCATGAAAAATTTGGCAGTGGTAAAAAGTAATAAATATTTCACCAAGATTTAATTCTTTATGTAAAAATAAACAAGCACATCCATCTTATTATTATGCAAATTTGCCTTTGTCTTTAATAAATGGTAAAATTATAAATATGTATGTAAATATATATACACATCAAAGAACTTTTAAAATAAATTGCTTCATGATTTACTGTCAGTAAATGTTTGATTTGTATATCTACTTTATATACCTATTTATGTACATATTATATAGGTTAGGTCATATAATGTGGTCACATAAAAATTTAGTGGAGTTGAGTCAAAAAAGTTTAAGAAGCTCTGTTTTATTTGACCCATGGTTAATAACCATCATGGCCTTCAATGGGTCACATTATACTAACAATGGGAAAAACCTTGACTACTGAGCTTATTTCATCAACTGTAGAATAAACCTATTGGACTTACATTTATATAATTTACAAATTATGTAATTTCTGGTCCTTTTTTTTTTTTCTGAGGCAATTGGGGTTAAATGACACAGCTCAGGGTCACACAGCTAGGACACATTAAGTGTCTGAGACTAGATTTGAATTCAGGTCTTCCTGACTTCCGAGCTGGTCCTTTATCCATTATATCAACTAGCTGCACTTAATTTCTGGTTCTTAAAATATATATTTTCCAATTGTTCCCTTATTTTTCAGAACCACTTGTATTACTGACCTGGAATAATCTGTTAAAAAAAAAAACCACAAGTATAAGATATTGGAAATATTGCTTGAATAATAATAGTTCATGTGAAAAGGGACAAAGGAGTTTTAACAGATGAAAAGCTCAAACAAATCAAACTAAACCAAACCAAACAAACCCTAGTAGGATTAATATTAGAAATCTGATCTCTGGAAGGAGGGGTGTGGTGATTTAATTGTACTCTAACTTGGTTAGACTTTGTACCATATTTTAAAGATGGCTTTAATAAACTGGAGTGCATCCAGAGGAGGGTGACCAGTGTGTCAAAAGAAGACAAAACTGTGCCGTGGCAAGAAACCTGATTGATAGACCTGGGATGTTCAGCCCAGGCTAATAACATTTCTGCAGAATTCAGACAACATTTAGGATGTCTCACCACTCGATGCACAAATTCATCATGAATGGATTCTTCAACAAATAACCGGCCTGCTGCAATACAGTTCTCCCCCTTATTGAAATATACAGCTCCCATGCCCTTTGAAAAAAAGAAAAGAAAGTTTTTTTTTATACAAACACTACATTGGGGAATCTGGTAAGTGTTTTTCTGCTTACGCCATAGGTATTGGGTTAGCTATTAATTAAGTTGAGGCCTGGAAACTACATTAGGCTATTTATTCATGCCCCTGACACCTGAGTTATATTTAGTGTTATATTTTTCCCTTCCTTCTTTTTCCCCTTTTGCTCATTAGCACTTCTAATATCATTTCTGATGACTACAAATTTAGATAGCCATTTATTAAAGTTTGGAGAGGCTGAGTTTGGCATCCACGGAGGACCTCATCTCGATTAAATATGAATCCTTGCAATATTAAGATACTTGGTGAAACAAATTATGTAAATGGCTTGGCAAGATTTTAAAATATGGTAGAACTCAAGGCTTTACCTAGGTATTAACATCCAGTTTCCAGTATACTTCCTCCAGGAAGTCTTCCTAGACTAAAGGCAATTGATTCCTTTACCTTTTGTGTACTGATGGCAAATTCTTACGGGTTTGGATCTTCTCTTTCTGTGGCCTATCTTGTTTGTTTTAGATTATGAACCTCTTGAGGGCAGGCGTGACATTTTGGAGTTATACTATCCATTCTTGCCCCCACATCCATTTAAATTTTAGATTTCTAGTGATCAGCAAGGACCATCCAACATCTCAGATTAGAGTTATATTTCCTATATTGGTCTTATATTCATTTATCTCAAGTAATATTTTTTATAGCTTCTTATTGACAAAACATATGCATGGGTAATTTTTCAACATTGACTCTTATAAAAACTTCTGTTCCAACTTTTCCCCTTCTTCCCTCTACCTCCTCCCCTAGATGGCAGGCAGTTCAATACATGTTAAATATGTTAAAGTATATGTTAAATACAATATATATATATATATATATATATATACACACACACACACACACACACACACACACACACACACACACACACACACATATTTATATGATTATCTTGTTGCACAAGAAAGATCGGATTTAGAAAGAAGATAAAAATAACTTGGGAAGAAAAACAAAAATGCAAGCAAACAATAATAGAAAGTATAAATGCTATCTTGTATCACAAGTAATTCTAAGGATGGATGTTTATTTAATGGCCATCTGCACTGTAAAAATGTGAGCAGTGTGTGACAGGGTGATAAATTTTTCTCCCTTCTCACTCCTTTGCAATCTTTTATTTTTCCAATACTGTCCCTGCTTCTTGAAGAGTCCTTAGATATATAGTTGTGAAATCCAGTAGAGATGTACCAATAAGGATTATGAGTTAGTACACATCTCTATCAACGTTGGCTTTAAATGACATATATATTTTTTAATTTTACTGCTCAGAGAGTTCCTTAGGTATATAGTTATGAAATCCAGGAGTAGAGATGCACCATTAAGAGTTATGAATTAGTACACATCCCTATCAATATTGGCTTTAAATGACATCTTTTTTTTTTTTTTTTTATTTTACTGCTTAGGAGTTCCTTAGATATATAGTTGTAAAATCCAGGAATAGAGATGTACCAATAATGGTTATGAGTTAGTACACATCCCTATCAACCCTGGGTTTAAATAACATATTGTTTGATTTTACTGTTCAGAGAGTTCCTTAGGTATATAGTTGTGAAATCCAGGAGTAGAGATGCACCAATAAAGATTATGAGTTAGTATACCTCAATGCTGGGTTTGAGTGACATAATTTTTGATTTGCTACATTACTGGCCCCAGTGAAATTAAAATTCAATCTCTTTCAACTGTTAAGACTCCCCCAATATGAGCCACAGCTCCTCAGTAATATTGGGTGGTCGATATACCAAGGCAGTGATGGATTGGCACATTTGCCCTATTTAGCTAAAAGGTTATTCAGGCCTGGAATAATGGAGAGCTGCTAAGACCCTTCCAGGGCTAAGGAGAAGACTAGTTCAGAATCTTTGCTTCAGCAGATCTGTCAAGCTTCAACTCACCTCTCTCCTTAAGGAGCCAAGCCTAAGAGAATATACCTTATAAATTTAATATAGTGCCTTCTTCCCAGGAAAGTCACATTCACTAAGCCTCTGGATAAAAAAGCTCCCTGTGGGTAAAAATTACCCACTTAATTTAAGTACTGTCCAGATTGCTTCCTAATCTCATTGCTGCACAGATTCATATGCAAGTTTAGCAAGGACAAATTATATTCTCAGATTGGGAAACCATTAGAAAAAATCTAACAAGAATGAATTTTTAAAAAGCCTTTTATTCCCACCCAGTGAAAAACACATATTATGTTAAGCCCTTGAAATGTACTCAGTGAGGAGGCAGATTGGATAGCGTATTGATTAGGATTGCTCCTCTCTTACCATTCTCATGTTTAGTATTTTGTTTTTCCCCCAGTTACATGAAAACGATTTAAAAAATTTGTTTTTTAAAACTTCGAGTTCCAGATTCTCTCCCTTCCTCCCTCTCCTTTTGCCCCCTCATTAAGAAAGTCGATTCGAAGTCATGCAAAACCCTTCCATAAAAGCCATTCCTCTCACCATTCTCACAGCTTTGTCGAGTTCACAGTCGCTGAATATGATCAGCGGGGACTTGCCACCAAGTTCCAGGGAAACTTTCTTCAAGTTACTCACAGCACAGCTTTGGGGAAAGAAGAGGGAAAAATAAGCATTTCAGACTAATCAGATCCCTTTTCCTTCTTGCCTCTCATCCCTTAGTTTAGGAGTGTGAGTGTGTGTGGAGAGGTGAATGGTAACTATCTGAGAGCAACTGAGGGCTAAAGGGTGGGGACCACTGGTGTGACAAAGGCCAGGCACCCTGGCCCAGGCCTGGATGCTTTGTTCCTGACTTTGGGGACTTTCGGTCCAAGGCTCTGGCCTCTCATTTCTTAGCCTTGAGCCACACTTCCAAAGCACCTTT
Source organism: Sminthopsis crassicaudata (assembly GCF_048593235.1). Classification (NCBI taxonomy): domain Eukaryota; kingdom Metazoa; phylum Chordata; class Mammalia; order Dasyuromorphia; family Dasyuridae; genus Sminthopsis; species Sminthopsis crassicaudata. The sequence goes on from NC_133621.1 coordinate 291,794,326, forward strand.
TTCATCCTTTTCTGGGCCCACCTTTGCACTGAAATCCCTGAGTATGAAGGGGTGTTGAGGGGCTCTGTCCCTCTGAGTGACAGCCACAGGAAGCAGGGGCTGGTTCTATCCTTCGGCCCTCTTTTGGAGATCGTATTGAAGAAAAAGCCCAGGGACATGACCTGGTTCAGCTGGTTAGGAGTTAGGAGAAGGAGCTATTCGATGATCTGCTACTGCTCTGAAAAATCCTACGCACACCCAGAGAAGGAACTGACTGTGACTGAATATAGACTGAAGCATTCTCTCTCTGTGTGTGTCTCTTTCCCTGTCATTCTGTCTGTCTCTGTCTCTCTCAGTATCTCTGTCTCTATCTCTCTCCCTCCCTCCCTCCTTCTCTCTCTGTCTCTGTGACTATTTCTGTCTCTGTGTGTCTCTCTCTTCCTTCTACCCCTCTGTCTTTCTGTCTTTATCTCTCTGTCTCCCTCTGCTCTCTGTCACTCAGTCTGTCTCTGTCTCTCTCTGTATCTCTGTCTCTATCTCTCTCCCTCCCTCCTTCCTTCTCTTTCTGTCCCTCTTTGTCTCTGTCTTTCTATCTCTGTCTATCTCTGTGTCTCTCTTTATCTCTGTCTCTCTCTCTCTCTTCCTTCTACCCTCCTCTGTCTTTCTCTGTCTCTGTCTGATTTTTCTTGAGGATTTTTTAAAATTAGGCTAAGAGATCTATATTTTCCTTCACAACATGAGTTCTATGGAAATATTTTGTATAACTTCACATGTGCTTTCTTAATGGGAATTGGGGGTGGGGATAAGGGAGAGAATTTAGGACTCAAAAGTTTTAAAAACAAATGTAAAAAATTGTTTTAAATGTAATTGGGAAAAAATAAAATTAATTAAAAAAAAAAGAAAATAATCAAGATAGCAAGGAGCAAGTAAAAAATAAGATAGGAGATGGTAGAGGAAATGGACTTCCCCTCTGAACACCAAAAGAGTCAGCAGGAGATGCTGGGAAGCACATAGGACATTGGCGGCCATGGATCGGTCACATGTTGACTTGGAATAAGCAACACTGACTTGTTTGACTGATCTAAAAAAAAAAGGGTTTTTCCAAGAGCCCCGAATTAACAGAATTTGTGTGGAGTGTGGCATTTTGGGTCTTAGTTAGTTATGGATTTACTAGACAGAGGCACCCCGGGAGCTGTGCAGCTCTGCCAACTGGGCATCTGGAAGCTGTGTCCGGCACAGAGGGGCCGAGCAAGGCTCTCCCTCCCTCCTACCCCCCACCCCCGGCTAAAGGGGTGAGTTTAATTCCTTCTGCAGAAAGACAGTACTCCTACCTCTTCATAATCTGTTTGCCAATTGCCGTGGAACCCGTAAAGCCGAGTTTGCGAATATCTGGGTGTTCAGATAAGCGTTGTCCAGCTACGCCACCTGCAGAATGGGGGACAAAACCTAAATTATAAAATCCTTCTTAAATTCCAGTTAGGGTAAAGGGAGAAATGATGGAAAACACAATTAAAATCAAAATTTAAATAAAGTTAAATTGGGCAAACTTGAACTAAGAAATTTTTTTCTACAAGGCAAAAAATAATACCTAGTACCTGCTTGTCCAAAATGACAACTTTTTGTTTTCCATGGAACTTTATTATAATTCTTCTGGACTTCTCTACTCTCAAAAGTATTTCTAAGTGGGGCATTATATTCTTTTCCATGTTGCATTTGGATCAAATTACTATCTCTGAGTATTTCCAAACTGGAGCAAGTCCACAGAAGGGTGGCCAGGCTGTTGAGGGGCCTGGAGATCTAGGATTAGATTAGGTGTTGTCCTGTCTGGTGGAAGAGGACCAATGACCTTTGGACGGTGATGTCTTGACTTACAAGTGCATTGGACTGAAGTGAGGCAGGACTGTGCAAAGTCATCAGCCTGACCCTCTCCTCAGAGTGACTGGCGATGGCCCTATATACATGTTATAGTATCCATCTTGTAGTACCATTTCCATCAAATGCTGTGGACTTTAAACCAACAATCTCTATTCCATGATGATTACTTTGAGCTTTAATCTCTCAAATTAAAACTATATGCACATGTGGTTTTTCTGCTTTTTCTTTTTATAAAAATATTGACTTTTATATTGTACACAGCAACAACAAGATTATGTGATGATAAATTCAGATAGATGTGATTATTTTCAACAGCGAATGATTCAGGTCAGTTCCAGTGGACTTATGATGGAGAGCCATCACCCTCAGAGAGAGGGATGTCTGACTGAATGTAGATCACAAGATAGTGTTTTTACTCTTTTTGCTATTGTTTGTTTGCTTTTTTTTTCTTTCTCATTTTTTTCCTTTTTGATCTGACTTTTTTTTGTGCAGCATGATAATTGTGGAAGTATGTATACAAGAACTACACATGTTTAATCTATATTAGATTAATTGCTATCTAGGGAAGGGGGTGGAGGGAAGAGAAGGAGAAAAATTAGGAACATAAGGTTTTGCAAGTGTGAATGCTGAAGACTACACATATATTTTGAAAATGAAAACCTATTATTATTATTAAAAATATTGACTTCTAGAAATAACCTGTCTTGAAATAAAGGACATGATTTCAACATCGAGTTCATCATCTAACACTAGGCAGTTTATGAAGACATAAACTAATATAATAGATTAATTTTTGTTTTTGTTTTTTATAATAGATTAATTTAATAGATCAAATGACACGTACAGGTTAAGCAAGCCCAGGATTGGCTGTCTGTTCATTAGAGAAAAAAATTTCAATTTTTCTTTGGGAAAGTTGAAAAGGAAAGAGCATTTGATTTCCTATGAACCGTAGGTTCTCTAGTTTCTTGGCCATGAAAGTCCCAAACGTTTGCCCTTAACTTTTATCCTGTTAATAGCAGAATGAGGGGAGCAGTAGCAGTAGCAGATTTAGGGCTCTGGGGAAAGCCCAGAGCAATCAGCACCACTGGGTTTGGGTCAGCATGAGAACAAGTTGGATCTGAGCCTTGTTCCCATGTGATTCCATGGGGAGAGTAGCTGAAGATAGTCACTGGGAGAAGTGAGACAATTACCATCTCTTTGAATTTTATAATTAGTCTTAACATTAAGGGAATGCTACAAACTGAAGGGATATTATTTTATCTTGGTGGTTCTCATTTATGTTTGAAATATTTTGGGTATGAACTCTGCACTGGTAAAAATCTAAAATGAAATGTTTAACAACCATCTTTTCAGGAAAAAAAAAGTACCCTTGTACACACTTTTAAAGTTAATTTCCTTTATTAACATTCCCTCCATCAATTTCTTAAGCAATCAATAAGACAATAAACAACATTACATCAACCCCTGGGCTGTAGCTGCTGATTTCTGGGGCATAAACCCTGACACTGAAAACTGAACAGTTGGCTCTTCCAGACAGAGTTACCCTCCTTCTCCTCTTCTGATTATTTTCCTGGGAATTAGTTAAGAAGTAAAACTGAGCTTGTTTTCTAAGTCTTGCAATTTTAGTTTCTCTGGCTTCTCTTACTGTCAAGGCAATTAATTCCAACAGCAGTGGGACCCTTCTCCACTCCAATATTCCCACTTGGGATTGCCCCACAGGGTTGCAGGGTCTGCTAGTCCCGACCCAGCCCTTATGGCAAAACAACTGGGGAAAGTGGTTTTACCTGAGCCAGGAATGATATTGATCACTCCCTTTGGAAAGCCGGCCTTGGCAGAGAGCTCTGCAAACTTCAAGGCCGTCAGAGGTGTGACCTAAAGAGAAACAAATCAAATTAGATTGGGATGGATCCAATTCTAGGAAATGCTCCCACAAACTGAGTGCCTGTGGGGTCTGCCACACAATTCAGAGGGGAAAAAACAAAGATGTGAGGAGATTGTCAGCCCCAGCAAGGCTGCTTCCTCTATCTGTCTAGAGGCTAAGGTACGGGATCTGGAGGTAGGAGAAAAATTGTGAATAATGTCATGAAGGTAACTAATAACACGTCACCTTTGCTTAGCACTTTAATGTTTATTTAAAAAGACAAACATAGATAGAGCACCAAAAAGACATTAAAATTGAAAGCTGAGAAATGGAGTTGGGGCACACCTTCTGACCCAGCACTTTTTTTTAGTAAGAGTTGATGATAATAATAATAATAATACAATTTATATATATTACTTAAAAGTTTGCAAAGCACTTGAAAACTATTATTTCATTTTATTGTCAGGACAACTCTGGGAGGAGGTAGGTGCTAATATTATCACTATTTTACAAACGAGGAAACTGAGACAGAGAGAAGTTTAAGTGGCTTGCCTAGGATCACACAGTCAGTAGGTGTCAAGAGGAAGACTTAAGAATCTCTAAAACCTTTTTCAGGAATCTTGCAGGGTCAAAAGTATTTTCAGAGTAGTATACTTTTCTTTAGGGAAGCTGGCAAACATTAGGTGCTTAATAGATGTTCACTAACTGAGTGAACTAACCTGTCAGTATGAGTGTGAGGGGATTTCACGCATGGCTTTATAAAAGGAAGAAACAGATTTGAGAGATCCTGAATATGCAGAATCTTGATTTCCTGGTTCAGCAGTCTCAATGATTAGCAAATATGCCAGTTCACACAAAGAAAACTACAAGACCTAGGACCAATATAGATTTAATCATTTTGCCGAATATGTAAACTATGGTTGTTTATGAAAAATTTAAACTGAATTGTTTTCATAAGTACATTTTAAAAATCATATAAATCTATGAATACATAATTAACATTACTTGAATTATAAATGTTACTAATTATATTTAGTTGGTATTCATGCTCTTTAATTTGCTAGAAACCCTTAAGAACAAATCACTGAATTAAATATATATATAACATATATATACATTTATATGTGTATACACTGAATTATAAATGTTACTAATTCTATTTAGTTGGCATTCATGATTTTTAATTTGCTAGAAATCCTTAAAAACAAATTACTGAATTATACACACACACACATACATTTACATACTTATACACTGAATTATTCCTATTTAGTTGGTATTTATGTTCTTTAATTTACTAGAAACCCTTAAAAACAAATTAATGAATTAAATATATATATATATTTGTATATTTATACACTGAATTATAAATGTTACTAATTCTATTTAGTTGGAATTCATGGTTTTTAATTTGCTAGAAACCCTTAACAAATTACTGAATTACATATATATACACACACATATATATTTATATATAAGTATATAATATAATAAATTTATATTTATATATAAGTGTATATATACTGAATTATAAATGTTACTAATCCTATTTAATTGGTATTTATGCTCTTCAATTTACTAGAAATCCTTAAAAACAAACTACTGAATTAAATATATATACACACACATGTATAGACTAAATTATAAATGTTACTAATTCTATTTAGATGGTATTTATTCTCTTTAATTTGCTAGAAAACCTTAAGAACAAATTACTGACATATATATATATATATACACATACATATATATACACATATACATACATACACTGAATTATATATGTTACTAATTCTATTTAGTTGGTATTCATGCTCTTTAATTTGCTAGAAACCCTTAAAAACAAACTACTGAAAGTTATGTTTATTCTGCCTCTCTAGGTATTTGGGTCACTCAGGATTCAACTTGAAGGCCACCTTTACTCTGGATGACAGATTATTTAGTGGGATGGAAACCATGAAAGAAAAAGCTCAGTTGCTATGAAAAGATGTGAAGAAGATAAACAGATAAACTGAGCTGGACATCTGCCAGAGACATGCTGCCCAATGAAATTAAGGTCCCTTTGCACCTCTCTCTGATACAAAGTGATTTGCCGCCTTCCAGGCTCTATGTGGATGAATTGAACTGTGACTTTTTTTGTAAAGCAATTGATTGTAAAGTATTTGTTTTGTTCCCTGAAATGAAAATAAAATAAATTAACGTGGCAATAGAGCCCAAACCATTCTGGACCTGTAGTCTTCGGCCTTGTTATGGAGCCCAGACATAATGGAAATGATTGATTTTAATTCCAGCCACACTGAACCTATTACAATCTTCAGGGACAACCCAGTACTGAGAAAACTTTTTGTTTTAACAACAAGAATGTGACTGGGGAGCAAAAGGGGGGAAAATCAGTTTCAACTTTTGAAGTAGGGATTTCACCCACATCAAAATTCTCAAAAGTTGCATCAAATCCACCTATCAAAAATAATACTCACTTAACAAAAATAACATATAAAAGGTTGGATATATGTAGTTATAGTTAGTAAAGAGCTCTGTGCTCCATGATCATAATGGCACAGGAAGTAAAGAAAAATATAAAATGGTTCTTTCTCCCCCTTCTGTTCTGCTGTGATAGTCATAGAATAGCAGAAAAGGAAGAAAGGGTTTTAAGAGTTACAGTTTTTAGACCATTCATAAAGCTGGAGGGTAGCTGTTGGTTCCCTAAGTGGGAGAACTTCTTCCAGTGACCAAGTAAATCATACCAGAGGAGCAAAATTATGTGATCCTTGATAGTCTCAGTATGATCCAAAGCAGAAGACAGCAGGAAGTTGTCATTAAATGGAACAAGAGCTCACGGGTTCTCCTTGGAGAGCACGATTTTATCCATTGTCTCTATGGCCTAATGCTGGTCTCATATTTTAATGCTCTTGATAAATATTGCAAAAAGACCATCATGTAAATGATCACAATTTATGTAGTAATTTCTGTTATAGAAGATGAAGAAACTGATAAATTCCACAAAGCTTGGTAAGACCCTCTCAATAAAATCTGACATCACTGTAATACTTGGTGACTTCAGTGCAAAGGTGAGAATAGGCAAGGAGTATGAGAATGGCTAGAATATAAGTTTCAGGAGTAGGGAAGGAGTAAAGCCCAAAATGTGAATACTACATAGACATAACAAGTCTATTGTTAATTCATCCATCCCAGCTCCTGTCTGATTAGCATCTTTAAAGATATTCACAGCAATTTTTGAGACAATCTTGCTGGAACTTAACTCTTCCAGGCTGTCTTATCACCATGAATTAAGACAGTTGCAGACTCTATCAATCATAATTGCATACAAAAAGAAAGTTAAGTTTCCCATACTATCTTTAGGCAAGTCTCAGTTCTAAACTTTGTAAACACTTCCTTTATAAAAAGAAATGGAAAGTGCTAGATACTTAAGAGTCACGCTCACAAAAATAAAACCTATTACATAAGAAAAGGCACTGATATAGGAGTCATTCCTAAATGTATTGTCCACTATAATCAGACTGCTGACTTGTCAGAACAAAGACCAAAACTATTATAAAGTCAGAAGAACAAAGATGAAAAGATAAGTAATCAATTAAAACAACTCCAACCAACCTTATTTAGCTATGCTTTTGGGGCTGAAAAATGGAACTGGAGGGAGAGAGAGATTTGGACCATAACCCATTTATTTTGTAGAGATGTTTAACTGATAAATATCAATTATCATAACAAAACAATCAAACGTCCCTCTAGATCAACCACTAAATAGTCAACTTGCCAAGTGCAGAAAGATGACACCCTAAGGCAAAGCTGGCTCAGAACAAACTTGTTTATCTAATCTTATAGAGTAATTATAAGCCACATTATCACATAAAATACTAGAAACAATGGAAGGAAAAACCAGTTTAACTAAAAAAGGTAAACAAGTTAGTTGAGTACTTAGATTCTACTAAGTTAAGTAATATCAAGGGCATGTAAGAATGAGACAAAAATAAAACCTAAGAGCAAATAAATATAACATAAGGTGGGTTTTTAAAAAATCTTTTTCCTGAATTTTTTTTAATCCCTTGTTTTAAGGGATGGATCTTGGAGAGGGGAACAGGGAAGAGGTTCAAGGGAAAATACAAGTAAGGTAAAAACAGAAATCATTAAAAAATTAACAAATATGCAAAGATTTTTATAAACAACTCTGGGCAACACATCCAAATCTGATATATACCAGCTGTCTGAAGTTGGGCAAGTTCTTGACTTCTCCCAGATGCATTTTCCTCCTCTGTAAAATAAGGAGGTGAACCCCATGGCCTTTGAGGTCCCTTCCTGTTTCATCATCCTATGATGCTCTGACAGGGGAGCTACTACAGGGGGGCTGGATGTGAGTGCAGAGGCAGAATTAACCCTAAAAGCAACGAGCTGGACTGGGCCAAGGAGGCCTGCCTGTCCTGGAAATAACAGTGATAAGGTCAAGGTAGCAATACCTAGTTCAAAATAAACATGTGACAAATTCATAATGGCCATTCTCTTTGCCAAAAACGAAGGTTTATTTAGGAGAAGAGCTTACAAACAAAAATAAGAGATAAAAAAGGCATCAGGAGTGGTAAAATGAAATAAAGTTGGGAAAGCATATAGTTAGCAAGGAAAAAGACAAGGTCTCTTGGGGAACTCACAATCAGGAGAAGGGAAGTACTCTACAAGGCAAGAGAAAGCCATTTACTGGCAGGGTAGGCTAATGAGAATATGCTAGAGTAAGGAAAATGGCTCCTGTAGAGGAAAGGCACTATGAGGGAAAGAGAATCTCACAGTGGGATTAGCCCTGAAGAGAATTTAGAAAAGATCTTCATCATAACCTGATCTTTTATAGGGGAAATGTAGCCTTGGGAATTGCAAAAGTGCCAACTGAAGAAGGGTCAGGGAGCAGCCCAGGTCCCAGACTTGCCTAAAGATAGTATGGGAAACTTAACTTTCTTTTTGTATGCAATTATGATTGATAGAGTCTACAACTGTTTTAATTCATGGTGATAAGACAGTCTGGGAGAGTTAAGTTCCAGCAAAATTGTCTCAAAAATTACTGTGAATATCTTTAAAGATGCTAATCAGACAGGAGCTGGGATGGATGAATTAACAATAGACTTGGTCTTCACATTATTATATGAATAGGATTTGGGGTCTTCCTGACAGAAAGAGAGTAAGTCATATCAGTTCTAGGCTTTTCTTTATCTATTAAAAAAGTCAATTCCTCAATCAATCAACATTTGTCAAGCACCTACTATGTGCCAGGTATTATGCTAAATGCTGGGGATACAAAAAGAAGCAAAAGGGAATCCCTGCCTTCAAGCTGCTTACAGTCAAATGGATTCAAGTTCGAGATCTATGATCTATTAATTCTTTGATCTTTATCATCACACCATTGATGGAAAGAGGTATAAGATAAGCACTCGCCCTGTGCTCACTCTTGGTTTTTCCACAATGGACCTTCTATGCATACGTGAAAATTATTTTTTAAAGCTTTTTATTTACAATATGCATGGATAGTTTTTCAACATTGATCCTCATAAAGCCTTCTGTTCTAACTTTTCCCCTCCTTCCCTCCATCCCCTCCTTTAGATGGCAGGTAGTCCATATGTTAAATATGTTAAAATATATGTTAAATCCAATATATCATACATAAAAATACAAGCGACCTTGCTGTATATAATATAGCCACTGGTGTTTGACAGCTCTTTGATGATTAAGATGACAGAGGCAGCCAACAGGAGGTCACACATATTCACCAAAGGTCAATACCAATTGGTCATTGCCATGAGGGAAAGTCAGGACAGAGACTAAGTTCATTCCTTGGACCCTTCACTGGATCTCCATCATGACAATGACAAAATTTATTTTGAGAGGTGAGGCTCTCCAGACCTATCTGGTTACAGAAGATATTGTACTGATTGGATCAAGCCTTGGAACAGTACAGAGTCTTCAGGTGGAATATGGATAGATGGAATAGTGGACAGAACACCCGGCCTGGAGTCAGGAAGGCCTAAGTTCAATCTGGTTCAGACATTTATTAGTTGTGTGACCCCCTCCCCCCAGGCCAAGTCCCTTAACCCTGTTTGCCTCAGTTTCCTCAACTGTAAAATGGGATAACAATAACATTTCCCAGAGTTGTTGTGAAATGATAATTGTAAAGCATTTGGCATATACTAAACACTATCTAAATATTTAGTTATTATTATTCATAGATTTATAATCACTCAAAGGATTTTAGATGAGCTAACTAAAAAGAAAAAACTCAATGGTCAAAGAATGCCTATTGTTTAGATGGCAATAAGAAGCTGAATGGACAAGTATATGTTAATGGATGAGCTCTATCCTATTGCAAAAGGACACCGAGTTGGGCCAGCTGAATGGGAAGAGGAAGAGGAAGATAACCTGGGTGGCCATGGGAAATTGCAAAGTTCTTTTAATAACTCTTAAGTTTTTCTCTTTAAAAAGGTTCACTTTTTTAATATTAGTGTTATTGTAATTTAAAAAATATATATATAAAATTTATTTTCCCTCAATCATGTGTTAACATTAACACATGAATATAACATCTACATTAACATATTAGCACATAATTTTTAACATTTAAAAAAGTTTGGAATTCTAAATTTTCTCTCTCCTTTCCTCCTTTTCCCCTCCCTGAGATGGTAAGCAATCAGATATGTGTTAAATATTATTTTAAAATTCATTTCTCACTGGAAATTAGTATGGCAGAAATTAGATATGGATCCACACTTAACACCATATACCAAGATAAGATCAAAATGGGTCCATGATTTAGGCATAAAGAGGGAGATAATAAATAGATTAGAGGAACAGAGGATAATCTACCTCTCAGACTTGTGGAGGAGGAAGGAATTTATGACCAGAGGAGAACTAGAGATCATTATTGATCACAAAATAGAAGATTTTGATTACATCAAACTAAAAAGTTTCTGTACAAATAATACTAATGCAAACAAGATTAGAAGGGAAGTAACAAATTGGGAAAATATTTTTAAAAACAAAGGTTCTGACAAAGGTCTCATTTCCAAAATATATAGAGAACTGACCCAAATTTATAAGAAACCGAACCATTCTCCAATTGATAAATGGTCAAAGGATATGAACAGACAATTCTCAGAGGAAGAAATTGAAACTATATCCACTCACATGAAAGAGTGTTCCAAATCACTACTGATCAGAGAAATGCAAATTAAGACCACTCTGAGATACCACTGCACACCTGTCGGATTGGCTAAGATGACAGGAACAAATAATGACAAATGTTGGAGGGGATGTGGGAAAACTGGGACACTAATACATTGCTGGTGGAGTTGTGAAGGAATCCAGCCATTCTGGAGAGCAATCTGGAATTATGCCCAAGAAGTTGTCAAACTGTGCATACCCTTTGACCCAGCAGCGCTACTGCTGGGATTATATCCCAAAGAAATACTAAAGAGCGGAAAGAGACATATATGTGCCAAAATGTTTGTGGCAGCTCTTTTTGTTGTAGCTAGAAACTGGAGGATGAATGGATGTCCATCAGTTGGAGAATGGTTGGGTAAATTGTGGTATATGAAGGTTATGGAATATTATTGCTCGGTAAGAAATGACCAGCAGGAGGAATGTAGAGAGGCCTGGAGAGACTTGAATCAACTGATGCTGAGTGAAATGAGCAGAACCAGAAGATCACTGTATACTTCAACAACAATACTGTGTGAGGATGTATTCTGATGGAGGTGGAAATCTTCAACATGGAGAAGATCCAGCTCACTTCCAGTTGATCAATGATGGACGGGGGTAGCTGCACCCAGAGAAGAAACACTGGGAGGGGAATGAAAATTGTTAGCACTAATATCTGTCTGCCCAGGTTGCATGTACCTTCGGATTCTAATGTTTATTGTGCAACAAGAAAGTGATATTCGCACACATGTATTGTATCTAGACTATATTGTAACACATGTAAAATGTATGGTATTGCCTGTCGTCGGGGGGAGGGAATAGAGGGAGGGGGGGTAAATTGGAAAAATGAATACAAGGGATAATATTATAAAATATATATATATATATATATATATATAAAAAAAAAAATTCATTTCTCAATAATAAAAATCTATTTTCTTCCCCACCATTGTAAAAAAAGGGGGGGGAACCTTTGAAACAAATATAGATAATCAAGTAAAACAAATCCCAGTATTGGCTGTGCCCCAAAAATGCATGTCTCCTTATTCTGCTTCCTGAGTCCACCTGTGTCAGGAGGCAGGTAGCAGCTTCCTGAGTGCACTATCCATGGTATCCTTAGGCTTTCCATACATCTGAGAATTTTGTAACACTGCACTGCAATCTAAAGAAGCTTGAAGTGGTCCTCCACAAGCCCCCCACACTCGCCTAAGTATGAGCCCCCTTTAAAGCTCTTGTCTGACTGGCGCAGGATAGCATGAGGTGTTGCCATATATGACAAATTTTAAAATATATTTTGTGAGAGGAAGTGAGGAGGGAGAGAGAGAAGAAGGGAGCAAGAGAGATTGAGTAAGAGAGTGAGGTAAGGGGAGAGAAGGAAGAGAGGAGAGGGAGGAAGGAAAGGAGACAGAGAAAGACAGGACAGAAATTCAGAGACAGAGGGAGAGAGAGAGAGAGAGACAGAGAGAGAGAGAGTGACAGAGAGAGAGAGAGACAGAGAGAGAAATACAGACAGAGACAGAGAGAGAGAGAGAGACAGGCAGAGAGATAGATAGAGAGACAGACAGACAGAGACAGAGAGAAACAGAGAGACAGAGACAGAGAGAAACAGAGAGACAGAGACAGAGACAGAATGCACATTAAGGAAGGATCCTAAAAGAAATTATTTAAAAGAATGGCATGGTTATGCCAGTGGAGGGAAGGGCAAGAGTTGGCCCCATTATGGAAAGGTTATAAGACCATATGATGTACTTATATGAAGACTATCCTGGCTAAATATGGAGAGAACCAAGACCAAAAGCTTGATAGCAGATGGCATTTTTTTTTTTTTTTTGGTCTGGAGAGACTCATTGGCATTATCTCTTAAAGTGTGAAGGGATGGTGATTTGCATGGGTGGGGGGAAGTTCTTGTTTGCATGCATTCATTACTTCTTTCAATCTCAGAAATATGAGAGGAGCACAGTGACCAAACCTCTGCTTTTTTCCATTTTACCTGTGCTGGCTTGAGCACCAAGGTATTACCCGCTGCCAGACACGCTGCGCTCTTCCACGCCAACATCATTAGGGGATAATTCCAAGGAATGATAATTGCACAGACGCTATAGAGGGAAAAAAAAAAAAAACAAGCAATAAACCACTTAATATCAGCTGTAATTGGACAAATCATATAAACCCTAAAAAGCTACAGGAGAACTCTCCTCTTACCCTAGAGGCTCTTTCTTGGTGAAGGTCAGGTTACGGTTTGGGCGTGCTTGGTTAATTGGAATTGTAGAACCCTAAAAAAAAAAAAAAAAAGATTTGATATCAATGCAAGGACATGGATTCCACTTTCTGGAAAAGCCCCCCTCTATCTCCTTCATCTGCTCACTGCCACAGTAAGTTCTACTTTCTTCAGGAAGATCATCATGGACAAGAGCATTAAAATCAGGAATAACGACCTTCTGGACTCAGCCTTCCTGGTCAGTGAGGTGCCTCAGATGTTCCTGCGGCCAGCCTGCTGACAGCAGCACAGGGCTGCCCAGACACTGGGGGAAGCGAAATTTCTGGGAGGGCTCAGAGGCCAGCTGTACTTGCCTGGATTTTGTCACACCAGCCTGCAAAGTATCGGAATGTTTGCACAGACATGCCGATGTGGGTCTTCAGAGCTAAGGTGTACACGGCCCCCGAGTCAATGGTCTCAATGGTTGCTAGCTCTTCCTGGTGTTCTTCCATCAAGTCTGCAAGTCTAGACACAGGGTGGGGGACAAAGCTGGGCTGAGCGATAAGTTATTATTCTCTGTTTCTGTCTCTCTCTTTCTCCTTCTCTCTGTGTCTTTGTCTCTGTCTCTCTGTTGCTGTCTCTCCTTCCCCCCCCCCCTCTCTGTCTCTCTCTATCTGTATGTATATATATATATGTATATGTCTCTTTCTTTTTCCCTCTCTCTCTCCTCTCTGTCTCTTCTCTGTCTGTCTCTCTCCCTCTCTGTCTCTCTCTTTCTCTCTATATATATCTGTATATATATATATATATATATATTAATTACATATATATCTGTCTCTTTCTTTTTCCTCTCTCTCCCTCTCTCTCTCTTTCTCTCACACACACACGTCATATAAAATTAAAATTAAATTATAAATGTGAACTTGACTGTGATTGAATAGAAAGTTTTATACCAAGACTATAAGTAAGCCAGTGACAATGTGTTCTTTCAAGTATATAGAATAAGTATTCTATTGAGAAAAATGATATTATGGCCTTTATTATGAAATATATAAATCACATAAGAGTAGGGTGGGCACTGAGATCTTAGGAAGATTTACTTTGCCCATTTTGGTTAAAATATAAGTCTACTCCCTCTCTTGTAATCTATTGGTGCAAAACCTGAGTTCTGTCTACATTTCCACTCTTGATAAAGAAATCACAGTAAAAGTGATTTGACAAAGAGAAGAGCAGTAACAAGTTAATAAAAATATCTTCAGAAGGGCAGCATGGTCTAGTAGAAACTGTTGGTTTTGCAGCTAGAAGGAGGAGCTTTGAATCATGATGCTCTCACTTCCTCCCTGTCTAGGACTCAGTGTCCTCATCTGTAAGATGGGAGGATCGCCTTAGAAGGGTTTCCCTTCTAGTCCCAGGTCTTATTTTTGAGAGTGAAGGAGTGACTCTGTATCCATGAGTCCTGGGTGCCAGTCTTAACTTGAAAGTTTACTCCCTAAACTTTGAGACATTTGGGGTGAATCATGACTTGAATTTTAATGCAGATGATGCTCACTTCACAGAAATGTTGTGAGGATAACATTTTGTAAAAGGCAAGTTGCTAATTGTAATATAAGTTATTATTTTAGTGGAACGATACGAGCAGGAATTATTTTTGGCTTTTTTTGTATTCTTAGAGCTTAGCACAGGGCCTAGCATACAGTAGGTGCATAATAAATGCTTATCGACTGTGTTAATTTTTGTAAATTATATTCCTCAGGATATATCTGATTTTCCACTTTAAAAAAAATCTCATTTTCATACATTCTTACAGAAACCCATATTCAGACAAACGTGATAATATCAGGTTGAACACAGGTGTGTTGGGTTAGCCTTAGGTACACCTGGAAAGTAAGTCATGTCTTTGGTGTCCCATACCATCCCTACTTTCCCTTAGTCCTCTGGGACCCTGGCCAGCACTGGGATGAAGAGAGAAGGAAAATTGCTATTTTCTGAAAACTCCGTGACATGGTGTAATCTGACTGGGACGGGCACTTAGCTTCAGAACTAAGGAACTGATAAATTACCCTGCCTGTTTCTCTGTGGCATATACAGGATACTTCCTGCTACCCGGCTCTCTTTTTATTCTCAGCCTTTCTACCCAAACTTCATCTCCCATCAAAGGCACATGGCAAACAGTGATAAAACAAACAAACAATAGGGATTCTACAAGTAATGGAATAATGGAAATAATAGGGAGACAGTAATTCACTCCTCATATCTAAATGACACTTGGGATATTCTGAAGGGATTTAAAAAGGAAAAAAATTAATCTTAGCTACTACCCCAAAGGCAGAGAATGGGAGTTTAGTTTTGGTTTTTCAAACACACCTGTACATTAATCTCCCTCTTTCTCTGGCGTTCATTCTTCCCCATTCACCATTTTCAAAGGCATCTTTAGCGGCTGCTACTGCTTTGTCAACATCAGCCACTGAAGCGTAAGATACTTTACATATGGTCTATTTTGAGACAATAAGAGCAGATTAGTTTTAAGAGAAGTTATCAAATTATTACAGTCAGAAAGGTTTGATATTTGAAGTATTTCCAGAGTCTACAAGAGGGCTTTGTAAAAGCCTAATACAGCATTTAAAATACGTTTATTTATTTGATAACAATATTGATTTTTTAAAAAAGTTTTTGCTGAGGCAGTTGGGGTTAAATGACTTGCCCAGGGTCACACAGCTAGGAAGTGTTAAGTGTCTGAGGCCAGATTTGAACTCAGGTCCTCCTGATTTCAGGGCTGGTGCTCTATCTATTGCACCATCTAGTTGCTCCAGGATTGATTTATGTTAATTAATAAGTTAATTAATAAAACTGATTTATTAGTAACACTGGATAAAACTAATGATTTTTCTCATCCAATCATAAGTAGTTTCAGAAAAACTCAACGATTCTGAACATGAGGACCCTGGAATGTTTCAGTCATTTTTCTCTTTAGAGCATACTGGGACAGGAGTATGCTGGGAAGCCACTTTGGTTCTGCAGGGAAAACTGAGATTTCTTTGTGTCACCAGCACTGGTGTCCCACAGGCCACAGGATGGGCCTTTCTCAGATGCCCCTGGAAGGGATCTGGGGCCTGGGGATAGAACCTTGCATTGGGAGGCAGGGACTGGGCCTGGAGGCTGCTTGCCTGCTGGCTCTCAGAGTGACCTTATCAAATCTTTATGAGTTTCACTGTTTTTTCTCTAAAAATGAGGAACATATTGAAAATAAAAATCATCATTTCTGTCTCTAAAACCACCATTCTTCTGCATTTCCTTGTTTCTGTTCAGTGCATGCCTTCCTTATCAGCCTCCCAAGCTGACAACTTCAGAGACTTCTCTGACTCTTCCCACTTCTGGGAAATCTTGTCATTTTATATCCAGAACTTGTACATTGGTCACCACCCTGGATCTGGCCCCCATGGCTTCTTGCCCGCACTATTGCGATACCCTCCCCACTTGGTCTTCTTGCTGGCCTCCAATCTCTCTCACTCCTGTCCATTTCCCACTCAGCTGCCAAAATGACCTTTTACAGTGCAGGTCTGACTGTGATGACAAACCGCCAGGGTTTTGGAGGACTCCCAGGACCAAACTCTGGCCCGTTGAACCTTTCCAATCTTTTCGTCTCTGACTCCCTTCTCTGCTACCATCCGGTGACATGGAGCCCTTGCTCTCCTTTATATATCAATGGGCAGTTGGGGCATTTTTACAGACATGTTCTCCCTTCCTCCCTCTGTCAATGGGCTTTCTCAAGTCTCAGCTAAAGCCTCGCTTCTACAGGAAGACTTCCCCTTCCCTGCAAAAGCTCCAGTTTGTTTTGTCCAGATCTCGCTGAACATCATGGTTTGATGCCATCTCCTCCATTATTCTGGGAAGTTTTTTCCCTGTTCCTCCGCCTTCTTTTTTTAAAATCTGTAGCACTTAACAGTGCCCAGCAATTAGCAAGTTAAGTTAGCCAAAAAACCCTATTTAATTAAGCACCTACTAGGTGCCAGGTCTGGAGACAGAAAGACTCATCTTCATAAGTTCAAACCGGGTCTCAGATATTTCCTAGTTGTGTGACCTGGTCAAGTTCACTTCACCTTGTTTGCCTCAGTTTCCCCATCTGTAAAATAAACTAAAGAAGGAAATGGCCAACCCATTTGGTATTTTTGCCAATAAAATCCCAAGTGGAGTCACAAAGAGTGGACATGATTAAAAGCTACTCAATCACAATAACAGGTACCAGGCAATTTTTTGAAGATATAAAAAAACAAAAGATGATCCCTTATTTTCCCATAAGAGGTGTTTAATAAGTGTTTGCTGACTTTTTTCATGATTGTCTTAAATGCTTGCTGACTAGCTTTTCATCCCCCTATTCAGTAAACTCGAGGGGCTTCCTCCTGTTCCTAGGATAGTAGAAAACTCCCTTTGTCAAGCCCATCGATGCTTTAAGAACTCGGCTCCCAGTTGCCTTTTTCGGGCCCAATAGTTCTGCCCCCCAGGCCCTGCCAAACCACATACAACAGCCCAGCACTTTTCTTCTTCAGTTACAGGTCCAGAGGAGCTTAGTGGGCCTTATTAAGCACCACCTTGTCTCTAGCTAAGGGGATGGCAAGTTGGATTCCTCAAAGTGGACAAGTCCCGGGTGTACGGTTGCCCACAAAGTTCGCTCACATGCTACATCCCAGAACAAGCACTTACGGATCCGTCGGTGGGGTTGATGGTGTCGTAAGTCTGTCCGTCCTCGGCGTCCACAAACTGCCCATTGATGAAACACTGATGCGGCATTTTCAGGGTCATTTGATTGATGTCTTTGGAAACCTGAAATAGGCCCAGAGCACAAGTTTGGGCAGATGTGCACACTTCCCTGCTCAGTATGGAAACAAGAGTTGCTGAGGGAAATCCTCTAGGAGTGCAGGGAGGAAAGCTGGGGCCATATGGTTCTACAAATTTAATCAGTGGGAGTCCATCAGAGTCATCCCCACCAGGGTCTCCAGCTACTTGGCTTGACTACGGCCCCACATGACTCACTAGACTTCATTTTACCTCTGAAAAAATGAGAGGGCTGGAGTGGACGGCTCTGTAAGTGACCCTCAAGCCCCTTCCAGCTCTGCATTTATGGTTCTGAGGAACCTCCAGGCTTCTTTTTCTTCCTCAGGTTATAAAAGAACATGGCATCCACACTTGGAGTCACCCACAGACCTGGACAGAGATCATCCAGGACAACCTTCCCATTGTTACAGATGAGGAAACTGAGTCTGGGCCCCCTCCCCCACTACTCCAGACTTCTCTCCACTCCCGACTTCAGTTTCCATTTCTAATTTAAGTCGGACCAAGCTTCTAGCTCGACAATGAAGGAACCAAACCCTAAAGCGTGGAATTGGCGCCCTCCAGTGGCTACGCATTTGTGCATCCATCAGTTGGACTGGCTCTGAGCTCTGAAATCCAAAGTTCCTTTCAAACCAATGGGTTTTTCATGAATCCCAGGCCCCTTCTCTCTCCTAAACCTTTTCTTTCTCATTCACCATAAGTCTCAGATTGCTCTTTCTGTTATTTCCACGGTGCTTTCAGTGGGAGAGATGAAAAGGGGAGTGTGTGTGTGTATGTGTGTGTGTGTGTGTGTGTGTGTGTGTGTGTGTGGTTCCCCAATGGCTACACAAGGAAGGGTCTTTTAGCCTAATGTTGGTCACAAGAGGAAAGAGAGCCACCTGGTGTCCTGTCCCATCTTACGTCTTGGAAACTCGACTTTCCCATCCAGTGTTCCTCTGAGGGCAGAGGTGTCAAAATCAAATAGAAAGGCAGGCCATTAATATATATATATAAAAGGATCCCTGCAACCTGTGAATTGGCTTAGTTTTAAAATGTCATAATTATATTTTGTTTATTATTTTGCAAAAAATTATTTTGTAAATTTTAAAATTATTTTTTATTTTATTTTGTTAATTATTTCCCAATTATATTTTACTTTGGATTGGACAGTGTGCAGCCTATGGCAATGTGTTCGACACCATTGATTTAAAGATGCTGGAGGCAGATGAGTCTGTATTGTTCTACATGGGTCAGTCTTGTTTGCCACATTTCCCACAGCCATAGAATGTCAGAGCTGGAAGGGATCCCTAAGGTCACCTTATGCATCATAACAGACCTTCTTCTACCATCCTGAAGACAAGCCATCTTCCAAACTCACCTGGAGTATCTGAGGGGGCACCCATCCTCCCAAGACAACTTCTTCCACTCTAATTTCCCCCAAAAGAATCTGCCTCTCTGAACCTTCAATCTATTGCTCTAATTTCCCCCACACGATGGCTTTTCATACACCTAAAGCCAATGAACATTTTGCTTCCTTCTGTCCCACCAATAGAACCAATACTTAATAGACAAAACAGCAGAGGGACTCACAAGCGCCAAAGGGACCACTTACATAGTCCACGACCAGCTCTTCTTCTTGGTCCTCACCCCTCAGCTTTCTCACGACCATCTGAATGAAGTCTCCAAACTTGGTGGCCATGTACACATCTTCATTCTGCAGCTGAAGTCCGCCACATTTCTGTCGAATCTCTTCAACCAGCCTTAAGTCAAAGGAAATGTTAGCGTGCATGGGGGCCCATGAATGGGAATGAATCCAACCCCACAGCAGGCAAGGGGAACAAGGGAGATTCTAGCCCAGGTCTGCCGGCTTTCCCTCTCTGGCTCCTTCCTGTATGCTGTACCAACTTTGGGGGAGCATATGAATCATAAGGAAGGAACTGGCCATGTTCTGGATAAACAGGTCACAGAAGTATCATTCACTTGCTCAGAAATCAGCTTTTTAGATATGACAATCTTAATCAAAATCATCTTTTCCAAAGGCCAGGAAGATTGGCTGTATTCTTGCTTGGAATTTTTAAGCTTGGAAGAGCCAGGCTGGGCTTCTTTGGATCAGAACTTGCTTACTAAATGCTTAAGAGGAACGTCTACTTGGCTTCCATGCTCCACATGATGGGACCTTGTGGAAGCTGCTGACTTCCCAGCTTCACACACGTTAGAATTGCTTCGCTAAGGCTACTAGAGGATTTAAGCCTGCCTCTTTACTTTAGTCCTGCTCTGCAGCGAGGCCCTTTTTGCTTCTGCTCTCTCCACTGATATTTCGAATAATTGGGAGTCAATCTATTTAATATTCTTTGCCTCATGACTAGTTCTTCCTCTCCGTGAGAAGCTTTGCCTGCTTTACAATGGAGCTTGTTGTACTTCATGTGGTGTTCCAGGGGAATACAAGGGTAGGATGATGTTACAACTTGCCTGGTAACCACCATCCCAAGTTTATTTCACTAGATATGAGTGTTTGGGTGGGAATAAGGCATTCTGACTTCATCCTCTAAGTCAGAGCCAAGTGTGAGCTTTTAGCCTTGTTTTGCCAGCCTCTGGCCTCTATAAAATTTCCTGAAGTTTTCTCAACATGCTTCCATATTCTTCTGTACTTTCTTCTACCAATATAATATAAGTTCTTAAAGGTTAAAAGTCATCTTATTTTGCTGGCATCTGTATTTCTAGAACTTATTTGATACATAGTAAATGTTTACTAAGTGCTCCATTTATCCATTCACCCATCCATCTCTCTAAATCCCTCTATCTCTTCATTCATTTATCATCATATCAGCCAAACGTTGTATAAGAAACCTCCAAATTTCTAACATGTCTGACTTCAGGACTTTTCAATGTACTATCTTTTTTGTAGGTACTTAAACCAATTAAAGAAATGAATGTGATAAATATTTATTTGTAGGTATAAAGATAAGAACTTTTTAATATCAATGGCAGTACTTTTTATTATTGTTCATGCTATTTGCCCTTTCCTCTTAGAACACTTTGAAACAGCTCCATTCTGTGCCTTTTCTTTCTTCTAGTCCCTGAGTGTGATTGCTATTAATGTTCTTTTTCTGATTAGGAGAAAATAATTAAGTGTATATAAGTGTATAGGTTCATAGGAAGATGGAAGAAATATGGTATTAGGATATTTTTTCTTCAGGTAGAAGGTTCTGATAATATTTGTAGCAATGGTATTTTGTGCTGAATGTGTTCTATTCAGTTTAATATTACATGATAAATCTTGTGAAATAAAGGGCAGACCTTCTTGTTTAGATTTAATAAAATAAGCTAATTCCAAAGAAAAAAAGAAACGAATGAATGTGAGACTCCATTTAATAAAGGAGAGATAGAAGATAATTCTTAGCATCTAAGGACCAAAGAAAAATATTTCAGGACAACAGGAGAAGAAGGAAACAAATGCATGTGTCATTAAGGCAAAGGAAAAATGCTAAATTGGTTTGAATGCCACAGATATGAATGGCTAGCAGAAAATATCAAAAGATATCTGTGATATTACCTGACAACATCCATCGAGCTTGCCCCAGATTTGAAGAAGTCTGTGGAGTCCTCAATGGCAGAAACATTACTCAGAATGCCTGCCCAGATGGCCTACACAAGAATGGGAATGGTTATGTAAGTAAATGACATTTTAAAAGATAGCAACATAGGACCAGAGGGGCAGTTTTCACCCTGGCCTTAATACCTTTGCCTCAAGCGTAAGATGTGACAGAATTCAGATACAGAGTTAAACATTCACCTTGATTTCTTGGGCCACTTTCTTCTCCTCATCTGTGAGTTCTACCACACATGCTTCCCCTGCTGAGAAGTATTTAGAAGCAGGAATCATTCTTCCATCTTCAAATTGAATATTTCTCACCATTAGCTACAAAATGATAAGAATAACTGGGTTAACCACAGGATTAGGACAGGTTAAAGTGGGAAAAACTGACATAATCAATTTGGGATGGTCTCTGTGCATCTGAAATTACCCTAAAGTTCCTATATGTGACTCTCCAAATTTCAGGACACTCCCCTGCTAACTAACCACTGATTAAGGTTAAGAAACAGGCAGTCACTTGATATGAACTTTTACGCTTTTCTTTAAACTCCTAGTAAAGTTCCTAGTGCTAAAATGGCTTTTAAAAAAATAAAGGAAAATGGCATTAAGTTAGTGGGATCCAAAGTATACTCTTTACACCATTATTAATGTCTCTGGAGTCTCTTTCCTTTCAGGACTATTGATTATCCTTAATTGCCAACAGGATAGGGTTTGACAAAGGGTCATCAGAGATGGCCTAGATAGACCAGTGAGAGGGTGCCAAAGGCAAGTTTTATTTCCTCACTATTTTTCCCAAGGAGGGTCTTATTTGCAGGCTACAACTTGTGTCTTCTTCAGCCACAAAAGTCATCTATTTGTCTGTGTGACCCTAAGAAGTTTGGTCCTAAGGGAGCTAATAAATATTTAACAACTTGGGGGAGGGTCTGGAAACCAAAATGTACATATAGTACACTCTTAGGTTTAATCTTGATATTAATATTTTTCCATGATTTTTTTTTTGAGGCTGGGGTTATGTGACTTGCCCAGGGTCACATAGCTAGGAAGTGTTAAGTGTCTGAGATCTGATTTGAACTCGGGTCCTCCTGAATTCAAGGCTGGTGCTCTATCCACTGCGCCCCCTAGCTGCCCCCCTCCATGATCTTTTTAATTCTAAGCATTTAATATTATACATCAGAACCCTGAGCCTTTGCGATATTTGACTTGTAAAAGATGCTGATGGAAAGTTAACAATCAACCCTTCAAAAGCCATTCTGAGCTGCTTCCAGCACATACCTGGTCTTAGTTAGTTTTTAAAACAGGAGTTTTTATCTGGTTTTGTGTCCTGGGCCCAATTGACAGAGCGTAATGAAACCAATGGAGCTCTTCTGAGACTTGTGGTTTTCAATGCATATAAAATAGATAGGATGCAAAGGAAGGCAATTCCATTCAAATATATCTACAGATATGTGTACATATGTGATGAGATTGATGTAGACACCAAATAATGAGATCCAGTGGCAATTCACATGTGAAGAACTCACAAGGGCTTTCCCTTTGCCAAAAGATACATTTGTTTATGAGAAGAGGTGATGAATAAAATGCAGAGATAAAATAGACATTAGCAGTAGTAAGTACGAAGTAGATTTGGGAGAGCATAGAGTTAGTAAGAGAATACTCAACACCACATATGTATTAGGAAGGGTATAGCATCCTTCAAAATCTATAAAGAAATAAATGGGGAGGGATGGATGGCAGAGAAAGCAAAGGATGGGAGAAGAAGACAAGGGAGAGATCCATGGGTGGAAGGAGGTTAAATAATAGTAAGGCAAGTTAGGGAGCAGAATTAAAAGAGTTAGCAGGGATAGCAAAGAAGAGATATATACAAACATTACAACAAGGATCAGGGGTAGAATTATTAGGGAAAAATTATAGCTAATAATCATTAATCTTAGACAAAGTCAAACTTAAAGATTCAATCAAGAGAAAAATCTATATTATATCTCAATTATACTAATATTATTTGCTTGTTTATTTTTAAGCTTTTTATTTTCAAAACATATGCATGGATAATTTTTCAACATTGACCCTTGCATACATAGCCTTGTGGGTCAGATTTTCCTCTCCTTCCTCCCACTTCCTTCCCTAGATGGTAAGTAATCCAATATATGTTAAACATGTTAAAATATATGTTAAATCCAATGTGTAAACATGATAGTATTTTAGATGCATGTTTACAAATGGGTGAATGCATGTGTGTGTCTGTCTGTCTGAGTATATGTGGATACATATGTATATTACCCTATGTATATGTGTGTATATATATATGGATGTGTCTAAGGGTGGGTATGACATTTATAAGTGTAAATGTATGTGTGTCTTTGGGCAGGTGTGTGTATATGTGTGTATGTAAATAAATATATATGTATATATTAATATATAGCTTGCTTGGGGGAAATGGAGGGAAATGAAAGGGGAAAAAGGAATAAAGTAAAAAAAGTGCTCAATGGACAAGAAAAGAACAACCTATAAGGAAACAAGGAAAAGAGAGACACATGAATATAATTTCTTTGACTATTATATATCCTTTCTTGAACTGGTAATTTATTGTTATATAGTTTGAATCTTCCCTGATATTCTGCTAGACACATGACAATGTTCTGTTCTGTTTTGTCTTCCTTATCTATTTTTCTTTTTTCTACTTTGTGTTTTTTAATTTAAAAAATCAGTTACTATATCAAGGACTCACCATTTTCCCATCATTACCAAAAAGGACCAGTCCATTTTTGGTGACAAGGCCAGGCTTCTCAGCACCTTTGATTGTTAAGGGTTCTCCAGGTGGCACAGAACCAGCCAGTAATGATGAGCCATAGAAAGTAACCACCTAAAAGGAACATCAATACAGACATTATGAAATCCAGGGCCATCTTACAATGGGACCAGCAAATGGTGTAGTTTTGGAACGTGATCTGATGATTTATGATAGAAATCATTAAGCGTGATCATACCATTTGACCCAGCAATCCCATTGCTAGGATTTAATCCTAAAAAGATAATAAGAAATCTCTAGAAAGCCCCTTTTGATGTCTTGATGTGGTATGGGAGACCAGGTTTCCTATAAGGCTGTGACACTCGAGCACTAGCTCTGGCAGGTCCTACTGAACTGAAGGGCTTTGATGGACTCAAGCATTGTCCAAAGACTAGGTTGAATAAATTTGGGGAAGCTCATTTCTTCAGCATGACCATCTCCTAAGCTGCATGGGAGCTGTAATTTGTCTGCATCAGTGGAGAAAGCATTAGACTCACTTCAAATGTCACAACTTTCAAAAGGGTTTTCCTGATTCCTCCAGATATAAATTACCCACCCCCATCCTCAGTCCCATCACTGAGTAGTTATTTTGCATCTAGTCCTTTTTTACTTATCAATGAACATGTGGACTTTCTCTTGGCACCATGTAAGTTCCTCAAAGGTAGGATTGTCTTAAAATTTGTACTGAGCACATATGTTGGGCACATAGTAAGTTAATAAATTCTTGACAATTGATTTTTTTTAGTTTATTTCTTTTTAATACACATTATTTAATGTATTATGTTGGGAGAGAAAAATCAGAGCAAAAGGAAAAAAAAAACATGGGAGAGATTTAAAAAAACTCAGAAAAAGAAGTGAACATAGCATGTGTTGATTTCTATTCAGTCTCCTTAGTTCTTTTTCTGGTTACAGATGGCATTTTCTGTCCAAAGACTTTCGTCCACTAAATTTCAAAATGCTCAACCTTTGTGATTTCACAACCCAGAAATAAGAAATGTCCTAAGGTGCATTAATAGAAGTCTTTTTTTTTTTTTTTTTTTTTTTTTTTTTAGGACAGGAGAAAGAACTGTTCCCATTGTAATCTGCTCCGATCACATCTTCTCTGGAGGACTGTCCAGTTTCATGTTTCAGGAAAGCCAGAAACATCCAAACAGGATTTGTGGAAAGATCTGGGTGCATTTGGATGGAAAGGAAGAGGTAAGAGAAGGCAGTAGCTAAGAAGCCAACGTCAGCTTCTGGTCTCCATCTGACAAAAAAAATAAGAAAATAAAACCAGATGTATCCCCCTGGACATACCTGGTTGTCTATTTCTGCCCAAGCTCCGGGCACTTTGTCATGACCTCGTATCCAGTTGTGCAAAGCTTCTGCAGGCTGATCCCAAGAAATCTGGAAGGAGAAGAGACCAAAGTTGCTTTTTCTGTGCTGGCCTATGTGGGTCCTACAATGATTTAGTTGCTCTTAATATTCTATGACTTGAGAGACTCATTTTACAGAGGAGGAAATTGGGTCCCAGAACAGGGAGAAGACTCATGGTTATATAAGGAGTAAATGGTAGCCCAGGATTTGAACTTGGGCCTTCTATGCGCCTTGAGCTAAGGCTTTGAGACATATTGGTGCTCTGAAATCTATTACTGGGACCACTGAGACATTAAATAGGATTTTTTTTTTCACCTGCACAAAAAGTCTTGGGAGGGAAAGTACAGAGCAGTGGTGATGAGCAAGTGGCCACCTTGTGGGGGAGCAGGTGAGGAAATATGGGCAATGCCACTTGGAGAAATACTTATTAAGCATCTAGGAAAGGATCTGTTGGAGAATTGATCTCTACAGGTCCTTCTCCCCTTCTAGATCCCAAGACTTCAGGTTTTGTGTTCAGTCAATGACACCTTGGCAGTTTCTTTTTTCTGGATGCCTTCATATGTGGCTCCTTCTTCCGACTGAGGAATACGAGAAGCTTTGCCATCGGCGATGAGCTGGACAGCTTCTACCTAAAGATAAAAATAATTATCACCTTTGAAAATACAGAGCCAACTGCTCTCTATCTAGAACAGGGAACAGATTATTCTGTTTAATTTATTGTTTTGTTTAGCTAGGGAATGCTATCTATGGATCAACAAGTTCAGAGAATTAGATATAAATTCCACACTTGCCATGAAAACAAGTCTGAAAATAACTGAACCTGTCCTTGATGATTCAGAAGGCACTTAAGGATCTGGCAAGTCATCCCAAGACAAAGCAGCCCTGAGAAATAAGTACAGAAGTATCAGAAGTGAGATTCTACAACTGATGCCAGTTTTCTGGTGCTTCAAGGAAAAGGTCATGGCAATTATTTTTGCTGGGGGAAAAGGCAGGGTCACACAGCTAGGAAATGTTAAGTGTTTGAGGCTAGATTTGAACTCTGATCCTCCTGACTCCAGAGCTGGTGTTCCATTCTCTGTGCCATCTAGCTGCCCCTATAGCAATTTTTAAAGGCCATTTTCTAAGGTGTAGGAAAGTTATATGCATCAGTGAGGTAGGTATAGATCTTTGAAGTGCATTATCCTAGAAGACAAAAAGAGACTTACCATAGCCTTGATTCCCTCTGGGAAGAGAAATCTATTATAAAGGGAATCCACTGTATCATTGGGTTCCACGTCACATTCCCTTTGAAGGAGAATAGGCCCAGTATCTAGACCATCATCCGCCCAGAAGATGGAAAAACCGGCTTTCTTATCTCCCAGAATTAAAGTCCTGTGAAAAATAAGTATTTCCACTTAAAAATAAAGCCCTCAAATGGGATAAGTTTTACAATGACTAGAAATTGGAACAGGCTCAGGAATAACTTCAGAAATTTATAACAATAGTTAGGAGACAGAGTGGGGTCAGTCTTTTGGATCTCATAAGAAGTAGTTATTACACTGGGGGTTTTCTCTGTACTCCCGTAATCTTTTCTTATTTCAGCAAAATCTTACTCGCAATTTCATGACTGCTGTAATTGTTCAGTCTTTTCGACTCTTTGTGACCCCATTTGGGGTTTTCTTGGCAAAGATATTGCAGTGCTTTACTATTTTCTCTTTTAGCTCATTTTACAGATGAGGAAACTGAGGCAAACAGAAGTGACATGTCCAGGGTCACACAGCTAGACCAGATCTGAACTTAGAAACATGATTGTTCTGACTCCAAGCCCAGAACTCTATGGACTATGGCACCACCTAGTGGCTATTTTATGATAGTCTTAAATTATTACAGGAAATTCACATCTGAAACAGGTTATTAATATTTACTTTCACTATTCGGCTTCTAATTTTGAATGTCTCCTGCTGCTGAATCAATTTGTCCCCCCATCTGTTGATTGCTTACTATATTAAACACAATGGGAAATTCAAGAATAATCAAACAATAAAATTGGGAATACCCAGTACAATGTGGAAGGGGAAAAAGGTATTTACTTTAGGTTGTATAATACAGACATCTCCCCAAAATCCACTTGAGATTCCAAATGGACCATATGGAATGATTACTAGCTCTTCAGTATCTAAAGCACTTGAGGTTTTGATGATGTGAGCTACTGATGCATTTATTTATTTGGAGACTTTAGACACAGTCTGACTCAATGACCCTTCTGCTCATGATTCTTTTCTCTGTCCCACATGACCAACTGTTTATTGGACTCTTTAAATGGATATCTTATTATGTGCCATACCAAGGTAAAAAGGAAATAGTCTAATTAATCAGATAAGAGAACATATTGCCACTAAGTGGTATCATGGATTTGGGATTAAGACTCATATTCCTAAATTCAAAGCCAGCCTCAAACACTTCCTAATTGGGAGACATTAGGAAAGCCTCATTTTTCTTAGAGAGAGGGAAATGGCCAACTCCAGCAGTATCTTTGCCAAGAAACCCCCTCAAATTGGAATAATTCCCTCTCAAAATGGTCACAAAAAACTGAACATGGCTGAACTGAGCAAAGAACACTAAGGGAGAGGGAACATCACCCCCCTTCATCACCTTGGAATCACCCCTGACTTTGCCTTCTCCTTCACCCCACCAAGTCTCCTTTATTCTCTCTGCAGAACTTCTCTGGCATTTATCTCCTTCTCTTCTTTAGAGAAGGCCACCCAACCTAGCTCAGGCCCTTATCAATTCTACTTCAGTAGCCTCCTAAACAGTATCCCTGCTTAATTCTGTCCTTTCTCCAATTTAGCTCCTCCTTTTAAAAAAAAAATTAAAATTTTTAAAATTAAAGCTTCTTAGTTTCAAAGTATATGCATGGATAATTTTTCAACAAAACCTTGTATTCCATTTCCCCCCTTCATCTCCCCTTTCCCTAGATGGCAAGTAGTCCAATATATGTTAAATATGATATATGCATACATAGTTATACAATTATCATGCTGCACAAGAAAAATCAAATAAAACAGGAAAAATAGGAAAGAAAAGAAAATGCAAGCAAACAACAAAAAAGTGAAAATACTATCTTGTGATCCACACTCAGTTCCTACAGTCCTCTCTCTGGGTGCAGATAGATCTCTTCATCATAAGATCATTGGAACTGGTCTGAATCATCTCACTGTTGAAGAGAGCCAAATCTATCAGAACTGATCATCACATAATTTTGCTATTGCCGTGTACAAGGATCTCCTGATTCTACTCATTTTACTTAGCACAAAGTGATATTCCTAAAGCACAGACCTCACCATGTCACTCCTCTGCTCAATAAATTCCACTTGCTCCCTATTACGCCTAGGATCAAATCAAATTCCTTTGTTTAGGTAGTTAAAGCCTATCACAATCAGGTACCAACCCTTCTTTCTAGATTTATTAAATACTATTTCCCTTCCCATAGTCTATGTTTCAGCCCAATTGACCTTTGTGCTGTTCCTTAAAATGACATTTCAACCTCTAATTCCCACCTCCATACATTTGAGAGGCAGTCCTCAATGCCTAGAATGTATTTCCTTATCACCTCTGTTTCCTTCAAAGCTCAGCTGATGCCATGTTGCCAGGGATGATGCTAATTTTTGCTGAACTGTCTTTTTTTTCATTTTTCTTATCTTTTGTACAAGAAGAAGCTCACTAGACAAGGAAGACACATATACAATTTGATATTAACATTAAAAGATACCGATAAGGTTTTTTAAAAAGAAATTATCTGAGGGAGAGAGGACTATGGAAACTGAATGTGGATCACAAAATAGCATTTTCACTCTTTTTGTTATGTGCTTGCATTTTGTTTTCTTTTTCATTTATTCCTTTTTGATCTGATTTTTCTTGTGCAGCACAATAATTGTAGAAATATGTATAGAAGAATTGCACATGTTTGACATAAATTGGATTGTTTGCCATCTAGGGAAGGGGGGGGGGGGGGAAGGAAGGAAAAAAATTTGGAACGCAAAGTTTTGCAAGGGTAAATGTTGAAAAATTATCCATACATATGTTTTAAAAATAAAAAGCTTTTAGAAATTAAAATAATAATTAAAAAGAAAAAAAGAAATCATCTTGAGGATTTAGAACCAGAAGAGCTTTATGTGTAGGCAAGTATGCATTCATTCATTTATGAGTATAATAAGTATGCACTGAGTGTCTACTAAATTCAGGTTATTTCACTGTGTTAAACAAAAAATGCTCCTGAAGACGTGATTCACTCATTTGCTTCCAAAGCAGTAACATCAACAAATATTCAGATAATTGGAAAAAAAAATTCACAGAATAAAACTGGAAAGAGGATGAAATAATTTTCTAATATTTGAGACTGCTTTTTTCTCCCAACAAATGGACAACAGGGGATTGTTGGAGTATTATAGGAACATGGATGTGCAGAAAAGGTTGGGGTATTAGTCCTAGAGAAATACCCACCCTAACTGTTAAAGTGAATTAGAAGTTTTCTACAGTTACTTCTGTCTGCCTAACTGCTCCTTTGCAATGATGCTAAAATGCAAGCTTTCCCTTGTTAAAGAGCAGCTAAGTTCTCCAGGGAAAAGCGCTGGTACAGTGACTCAGGGACCTGTGACGCAGCCCAGTCTCCCACCTGTCCAGGTTAAGAATAGAAAGATGGCAATCTTTATGGAAATAATCATGTCCATATTTTCTGTCTTCAGTAGTCATCTCACCAGTTGATAGCAGAAGCTCCTCGGTGACGGGGAAGGATAGATGGGTGATAAATAATAGAACCATGCTTCGGGCAATCAATCACATCCATGGGAATAAACTGTGTGCAGAAGGGAAGAACATTCAGCTCAGCTCCTACGGATCTATAGGCTTCGATGACTTCCTTGATGGTATTGCCTTTGATTTTCCATCTGGGAAACTTAAACACTGGGATGCCATCTTTCTCTGCCGCCAAAGCTGAGCCAGGGTGGGAATAAAGGAAAGAAGCAAGATTTTTCTTAAAATGTGGTTTATGAAAATACAAACTAACAATAGTGTAGGAATTTATAATATTTAAATGACTCCCAGAATAAGAAAATGAAAAATAAATCATAATAGGGAAATAATGATACTAAAGCAATGTAGATCTTGGCCAAAGTTCACACTGTTTTCTTATAATTCAGTGGCAAATATTACCTGGTTTCCATATTGATTTTTCCGCATTTTATGCAACTATATAAATCATAAGGCATTTTGCTTATAAGAGGAAAGACATTAAAACATGAAGAAAATGATAAATTAACTTCATTGTTATATTAGATAAATTATGGTTTCAGGGTATAAATAAATCATGGTATTTCAGAGTGGGAAAATGAATGTAGAAGTCATTTGAGGGGAGAGTTGGACTAAGATTTTGTCAGTGGAATGATGAAATTATTCCAACTGTAACTATCATCGGGGAAGGCCCAGTGTGGAAAGTCCCTCCTTGGATGCTTATCAGCACAATGTCACTGAGAGGTTGAGCAACTTGCCCCTGGGCACGTGGCTAGTTTGTGTTGGAGGAGGACTGGGTCTTCTCAACTCTAAGGCCAGCCTTCTCTGTTCAGAGTTGCCATACTGCTTTTCATGCATAGAGTTTTTTAAGCAAATTTACAAAGGATGAAGGCCTGACCATCCTAAGTATTCAGGATAGGAGAGAACCTTAGAAGGGAGAATATCCCTTAATCCAA
This sequence comes from Sminthopsis crassicaudata, assembly GCF_048593235.1. NCBI lineage: Eukaryota > Metazoa > Chordata > Mammalia > Dasyuromorphia > Dasyuridae > Sminthopsis > Sminthopsis crassicaudata. The sequence continues at coordinate 291,825,688 of NC_133621.1, forward strand.
TCCCATCATTTTATAAATGAGAAAATGAAGCATAGAGAATTACATAGACTTGCCCCAGATGGCACAGGGCAGAGAGGAGACAGAGCCAGGATTTGTACCTGCACATCCAGGGCTCTTCCCATAGCACAATCTGACTACAAAACATCCAGCCTGGGAAGAATCGATATTAAAAATCAATATGAAAACTGAGTGTTAAACTCAGATCTCCAAATCCAAAAAAAATTTGGTCAGTGCTTCTTCACTGGGTGATTAATCATGTGGACAATATCGAGCAAGAACAAGAAGTAACAAGCTTAAATATTAACCACCTATCAAGTTGGAAAATGATAGTTGGATTAAATGAATATTTATGCTTGGTTGCTGCTTAATCAAAGTTATTTAATAACAAGTGCTGAGAGATTGAATTTCTAGAAGCCATAAATGAATTAGAATTGTTATGCTCCTTTTAACTACTAAGATTAAACCTACTTTGGCAGAGTAATTGCAGAACTCAAATGATAATTAGATTTTGAAATCCTTTTTAAAAAATTCAGTGTAGTAGTACATCCCTTAATTTCTATTACTGAGAGAGGCTAAGGCTGGTGGATCAATTGAACTTGTGAGCTTCAAGCTGCATCTGGGTTAACCTTAGATGTCTGTACTAAGTGCACCATGTTGGTGAACACCTTGGGAGTGGAAGACTACCAGATTTCCTAAGAAAAGATCAATTGACCCCCCCCCAAAAAAAAGGAGCAGATTAATTCCTTCAGTATTATACTAGAACCATGAGTGGCTACTGTACTTCCAGATTTGGCAAAATAGGAATATTCAGTCTAAAAAATAAAAATAAAAATTTGTTGTCGTTGTTGTGTTATTCAGTAGCATTCAATTCTTTGTGACTCCACGGACCATAGCCCACCAGTCCCTTTTGTCCTTCACTATGTCAAAGTTTGTTCCAGCTCATGTTTGTTGCTTCCATGATGCTATCTACCCATCTCATCCTTTGCCATCTTCTTTCCCTTTGCTAATATCAGGATCTTTTCCAGTGAGTCCTGTCTTCTTATTATGTGGCCAAAGTATTTATGCTTCAGCTTTAGAATATGATCTTCTAACGAATAGTCTGAATTAATTGATTTGTTCTTTTTGCTGTCCAAGGATTTTACCTGCCACTATACAGTTCAAGTTCTTAGGCACATTCACTTAGTAGTCATACTAGAATTAAATCAACTTTGGTATTAAATTCATTCCACAATTTTTTTACTTTAAAAAAGGAAAAGGAATCATATATTCATTTAGTTATACTACTCCCTACAATTGAAATGTCCTCTTTCATTTCTTTTTCTGTTCCATCTTTTTTTTTTAAATTTTTGAACTAAAGGTTATAAATAAAGTCATGTTTCTATACAAAGAAATGAAGGCTTAGAGTTGTTAAAGCCCATAGTCACATGACTAGTTAAATGGCAGGGATAGGACTTGAAACCAGGTCTTCTGACCTTCTCCTCCCTCCCCACCAAGTCCAGGATTTCCACCAACACACTGCCCATATGGAAGCTACTTGATCCAAAGAGCAAATGGAATAAAAATTCTTTACAAGTCTTCCTTTAAATGTTAATGGGTACAGTCAAACAAGTGTTTATTAGCAAAGTTAATTTTAATGAGAAGTCACAAGATGTGGCTGAAAGAAGCATGAAGGCCACATTTATAGTTAAAAATTTAACTCATTAGCATGGTTTTTGTTGAAAAATACATGCTGTATACATGTGACTATAATAATAGCTAGCATGTTTATAGCATTTTGAATCTTATTATATAAAACCTGGCTCCAGTGGTTAAAGACACATGTGCTCAAGACTTGGGCTTGGTTAGAAGTCATACAGAGATGTAACTAGATGGGGACAGGACAAATAGACTTATTTCTGAAGCTGCCATGGCACTGGAGCATTGCTTTCCTTAGAGATGCATTGGAATAATATGGAAGTTCCTTCTTTATTCCCTCTAATTATATTTTTATGGCCTCCAAATGTCTACATATGACCATGACCATTGACTTGCCTTAAAATCCACTAAATCAAAAACAAACCAAAAAAAAAAAAAAAAAACCCAAAAATAAACAAAATAAAAATAAGCAAAAAATAAGCAGCCACCCCCCAAATTCACTAAATCATATACTTTTGAAAGTAAACTAAATTTTTCTCCAAGGAAAAAGTAGGCAAGCATCAGAGTACATGTGCTATACAGAATGAAACCCATCCACATCTTCTCATCTTACATGATTTTCTTCCACGTTTTTTCATAAGTTCTTATAAATGATCCTCTTAATGAATTGGAGGTTTTCTCTGGCTGTCTAGTATATGTCATTCTCTCTCCATGATTAACTTTTGTGATCATGTGTGTCCTTAAAAATGTCTTCTCTGCCACAGTCATTATTTGGTGACATGGATCATGTATCTTCCCATTGTCCCTTGGGTTTCTTGACATTTAACTCTTTGGAGATCTCAGTATATTGCGATTCTCCAAAACACAGCACTGCTATCTGGAGGGACCTGTGATGCAGTGGGCAAAACTTTCCCTGGATAAGATCACAAGCCATCCATACCTCCTCATTCTGTAAGAATCTTGTCCATGTCTTTGTCATGAATCCCCTAGAAAAGATATACTCAAAATGTTGGAGGCTACCTGTTAGGATTACCAGGTGAGAATTCAGCCCCTCACAATTCAAGAACTTTACAGTTACCCTCTGGCTTGCTTGTCTTATATTACATATAATATTGTATTACATTACATTTTCTATTCACATTCTGTATCACCTTGTTACCTGGCCTTTTCTGATGTCTTTTATGTCTTTTATCTCTTCCTACTGGCAACAGTTGATTCACATCAATCCTATATCTATCTGTTGTCTTCTGAATTATCTGGAATTCATTTTTTAAAAACATTTATTGCTGCCCGAAAGAGCCATCAAATAATAATAGTGCTAAAAAAGAATACTCACAAAAATCAAAACCAAAAAAGAATATTCCAGGAACCAACTATTGGTTGGCTTGGTTTGGACAACTTCATTAAGCTTTTTATAGACTTCCTTTTCTATTTTTTAAAGCACAACTTGAGTGGCCCCTCCTTTAGAACCTTTCCTGTAATTATATATTACAGGAAATATTACTCTATAATTAGGTAAACTATAATTAGGTAGATAGTGGAGTAAATCTACAGAATGGGAAGGTGTTGGTAATTCTAAGGAAACTAGCCTCTCTTTCATTCTGGGATTACCTATAAGTACCAAGTAAAATTAGAAGAAGCTTGCATTTCTGCAGTGGTATTTAGTTTAACCTATTATATTGCAAAGGCTGAGTTGTGAGAGTTAGAAGGAAGATGAACAAGGAACTCTTGGAGGAGAGTAAATGGGTTCTTCTGAATGCCTTTGTTACTGAGTAAGTTGTGTCCTGGCCTGGGATCTCTGAAGTCTTGGGCCAGAAAGCTTGTAGAGGATATTACAACAGCATCGGAAGACTTTCCCATTCCTTCAGTATGTCTATGATCAAAGGTTCCCCTCCTTGGTCTTCACAAAGCATCCTTCACAAAGCAGTTCATGATGTATTTATTTTGTAATAAGTATCTATCACGCTTTACTATGAATGTGATTTGTGCATTCATCACATCTGTCTCCTTGGATCAAAGTTCCAGGAAGTCAGGACAAAAGTTTTATTGGAACATTTTATTTCCATGTAGTGGATGAATTAGGTGACTTCTGAGGACACTTACATCTCTGGTTGTGTGCATCTTTAGAAAAGAATAAGAGTGCTCTGCATACAGCAGGTGCTAAATAAATGTTTACTGAATTATAATAAAAATGGCTTCAATGGGTCATAATTGGCAAAAATTATCTCCTTTAGAAAAATAAATAAATGTATTTAGAAAAATAGATAAATTACCTAATGGATCAGCTTTACCATCCTTGTCTGGAACTGTGAAAACTCCAACCACCCGATGGCCTTCTTTCCGGAGATGGCTATAGACTTCTTGCCCAAAGAGACTCTGGCCTATAAGTGCCAGCTTCAGCTTATTTTTATAATAAACCTGGGAAATAATTATGGCATGATTAGAATGAATAGAGGGAAATCACAAGTCCTTTGCCAAACAAAAATAATTTCCTGGATATAATAGACATAGATAAGACAAAATAATATACTTTTGTTATTTTTAAAATAGCACTTTATAGTTTATTAAGCACTTTCTTCACAACAACCCTGTGAGATAAGATCAGTATTATCTCATGTTTCTATACAAAGAAATATGTATAACTATATATAATTCTTTTGATGCACAAGAGAAATCAGATTAAAAAAAAAGAAAGTAAATGAGTAAGAAAATAAAATGCAAGTGAACAACAACAAAAAGAGTGAGAATGTTATGTTCTGATCCACATTCAGTTCCCACAGTCCTCTCTGGATCACAAGATCCTTGGAAGTGACATCAACCATCTCATTGTTGGAAAGAGTCACATTCATCAGAATTGATCATTGTATAATATTGATATTGTCATATACAATGCCTCTTGGTTCTGCTCTCTTCACTCAGCATCAGTTCATGTAAGTCTCTCCAGGCCTCTCTGAAATCATCCTGCTGATCGATTCTTACAGAACAGTAATACTCCATAACATTCATAAACCATAACTTATTCATGCATTCTCCAATTGATGGGCATCCATTCAGTTTCCAGTTTCTTGCCACTATAAAAAGGGCTGCCATAAACATTCTTGCACATATGGGTTCCTTTCCCTCCTTTAAGATCTCTTTGGGATATAAGCCCAATAGAAACACTGCTGGGTCAAAGGGTATGCACAGAAATTGAATCTTTTCATCTTAAAATAAGGGTGTAAGAAGAATATTCATATTGCCCATTTTACTCACTTAGTTCGTTGGCATTTCATTTAAAAGAAATGGATATATGGAAGGCTAGACACTTCCTCCCCTTTTAAAAAAATGTGTTATTGATATCTTCTCTTCATATGTCACACAATCATTCCCCTATATAGCACTCCAAATGGAGCCTTTCCATATAATAAAGAGCTAAACTCAACAATGAATAGATACTACAACATTCTGTACTTTTAGTCTCTGGAAGAGGAAGGTTTATTTCACTATAGATTATCATGGATATGATTTAGCTAGTATGGTATGATAGAAAACAAAGAAATGTGGCACCAAGATAAAGGATTATTCCTTCCTAAAGCTGTTTTCCCTTGCCTTCCACGATGTCATATTATTTTGAATTTCTTTCTTCCTTTATCCCTTAAGTATAAGCATTCCTTCAAATTCAATAAATCCATCCACTAAAGCCTCACTCTCAGGCCTCCTGTGACTTGGAGGTGATTTAAGGCTCTCTAAAACTGGATTAGTTCATGCTTTAATAAGTCCTATGATAAACTGTAAAGGCTTTGAGTATGGGATTGAGATATCAGACCCACAACATTTCCTAACAATAAGACCTGTCTAAAAATACAATGAGCTAAGGAAGGGGATCTCTTTAATTCAAGAGCTTCCTGTAGAATTTGGATGAGCATTTCTCAGAGATGTGATAGAAGAGAGAGTTTCTTGAGTTAAATGGATGAGTGGGAAGGTCTCTTGCCAGACTCTGTTATCTGAGGATATCTAATTCCAACAGGAACATCACCAGAATGTGGGCAATCAGAGGATGATTATTTTTATTTTGAACTCTAGAAACTCAAAGATCATCTACTAGGGATTAGAGGAATTATATCTGTCACCACAGGGAGTACCTACACCAACAAAATCAGAGATCTTTGAAATACTGAACTAAACATTTTGAGGTATCGCCCAGACATCCTTTCACACATGGGACCCCAGAAAGTTAACTCACATTCAAGGCATTCTATGGGTCAACAGCCACTCAGAATTATTATAACTACTTTCCCCTCTTCCCACTGATTTGTTTATTTTTGCAAGGTGGATGTATTTGTTCAAAGCAAATAACGTTTAATTACTTAGCAAATTAAATGATGTAAAAGATACATCTATATATGGAGTATGTTTAAATGTGCTACCATACCACCACAGGAAAGGCGTGTACATTGGGATCTCCCAGCATCCAGGGCATTCAGATCTTTTGGCATTTTTCACCTCTGATGCTTCAGAATTCCTAATGGTACTCTCTTCTTGGATAGGATTTGTATCTCTACTAGGCAAGGATTTGCTCTGTCTTATTAAATTTTTTTTTTTACTGTTAACTTTTGAGTTTTATTAACTTTTGAAGATCACCTGCATTTTTCCCCTCTGATGCTTCAGAATTTCAAATAGTACTCTCCTCTTGGATGGGCTTTGCATCTCCACTGGATCTGTTAACTTTTGAGGTTTATTAACTTCTTTCTTCCTTCCTTCCTTTTGTGTGTGTGTGTGTGTGTGTGTGTGTGTGTGTGTGTGTGTGTGTGTGTGACAATTGGGGTTAAGTGACTTGCCCAGGGACACACAGCTAGGAAATGTTAAGTGTCTGAGGCCACATTTGAACTCAGGTCCTCCTGACTTCAAGGCTGGTGCTCTATCCACTGCGCCACCTAGCTGCCCCCAAGGTTTATTAATTTTTGAAGATTATCTATTTACACTCTTTTGGTCTATCTGCTACCTTAGATAAGATGTCACTCTGTGGCTAAAGAAAGGGTCAAAGCTCTTTCAATGCAGAACCTAGAGCTATGAGTCACCATACTCAGACAGCCAGCCTACAAAAGGCACAGGCTAAGATTGAAGCTAATTTTTTTTTTTCTAATTTTCTTCATACTGAAAGAAAATGGCCCTAGCTAGTTTGTAGACTTACGATTAGACAATTACTCTTATTTGTTAAAGCCCAAATTAATAGTTTGTATCTCCAAAACCTATTTTAGGGACTCCAACTAGCAAAATCCTTTAAAAGTCATGTAGGAACTAGGAGATAGGGGAGGAGTGGTGGGAGGTAACACTAGGCTTATCTCAGCTCCTATTCAATTCCCTAATTGAAATAAGAATAAATCTAGAGATAAAAATGAAAGAACAATTGAAAATAGAGAGACTAGATATCATATAGTCTCATTTTTATTAATATACATGCTAACAATAAAATCTCTGGTTGTTGATCACTCTAACCAGCCCCGAAAATGCTAGCTTTTTTGTTTAAGTAAGGTGTATATGATATACACAATTCAAATGTAATGATGTTCAGCTGGCATGGTAATTCCCTTTGGAATTGAATTCCCAGTTCATAATGTTTGTAGAAAGGGTTTCAGAATGTTCTGTTTGTAGAACTCCTTTTGCATTTAGAAAATTGATTTCATGACTGAATAACTGTCTATAACAAGATGGCAGAATTTCAATGTTACAGGGAATCAAGTAAAGAGAAAAAATATATATATATATATATATATATATATTACCATTAGAAGGACCAGAGACATCAATTGATTCAAGAATTTTTATTTTTTTAAAAATGTTTACTAATACTTCCTATAATTTCTTGTATCTGCAAAAATTATCATAAACAGCTATTATAAGTAAGTAAAGTAAAATTTAAAGTAAAAAATGAGGTAAAATTTCATCCTGTTTTCATTAACATGTACAAAGTACTATGATAATTTATGGCCCTTAAAAAATGTTAAAGGTATTTTTCTTTTTTTCTTTGAAAATTTGTTTTATTATGTATACACACACATATGTGCATAAATACATATGTAAAAACTCTACCTACATTAAAAGCATTTAAATTTCTGGTCCTTTTAAGTACCTAATATGTGTCAGGCATTGTGCTAAATGCAAGAAAAAAAGAAAAAAAATTACCTTCAAGGACCTGATAGTCTAATGGAGAAGACAGCATGCAACAATTTATAGACAGAATGTAAATGTAGACAGAACAATCATATACAGAATAAATTGAAGGGGATTTTAAAGTGAAAGCTTCTTGCAGAAAGTGGCATTTTAGCTGAGACTTGGAGGAAGTCAGGAACAGAGAGAAGAAGAGGGAGAGCAAGTAGAAATGCGCTGTCAGAAGATGGAGTGAAGAAACTGAGGCAAGACAGATATTAGAGGGTTTTTTATATTTTAATAGTGAAAAGTAGGACTGGTGAAGCCATATTAACCATCTGGCTGGATCAGACGCTTGTCTCAAAGTACTCAGCAACAAGTGAGTGATTCTAGAGACTTTTTATAGGGCTCCAGCTATCAGGGAAACAAAGGCAAGGGCCATAGAGCACTGGGTGGATAGAAGTTCCAGGAAAGTATCATAAAGGACAGGTTGGGGGTGAAGAAGGAAGAATCATAAATACTGATAAGTTGGGAATGAAGAAAGAAGCTAGGAGACAGGACATCTGAGCCAGAAAGATGCCCAAACATTTGAGGTAAGCCGTCTGGAGTTTTATAACTCTTTGGAATGCCAGAAAGTCTAGAGCTCTGCAGTTCTAATCCTATCTCAGTCCTAATGGCCAGGAAAGAGGGGTTGCCACCAGGGAAACTGAGGCATAACAGGAATATCTTGTGCAAGGAACATCAAGGAGACCAAATATCACTCATAGATCATAGAGTATGTGGAAGAGAGTTGAGGTATAAGAAGACTGGAAAGGTCAAAGGAAGCCAAATCATAAAGAGATTTAAAAACCAAATGGAGAACTTTATTTTTTGATAAGAGTTTATTAAATAGGAAGGGGATATGGTCAGATCTGCATTTTAGGAAGATTGTTTGGGTAGCTGAAAAGAAGAGAGTGTGGAACAGGGAGAGACTTGAGGCATAAAAACCAACCAAGAGGTGGGAGTCCAGGTGTAAGATGATAAAGTGGTAGTGATGTCTGAAAAGAAAAGGGGGCATATAGGAGATATGGTACAAATATATAATCTACAGGATTTAACAACTTTTTGGATCTATAGAGTGAAAGAGAATGAGGAATCCAGGATGATGCCTAACTATGAGCCTGAGTGGTTAAGAAGAAAGTGGTATCCTTGATGAGAACAGGGAAAATTAGGAAGAAGGAAAGATTTGGGAGGAAAGATAATGAGTTCAGTCTGGACATGTTGACTTTAAGATACCTCTGGGATCTCTAGTTTGAGATGTCTGATAGGTAGTTGAAGATATAATAAAACATTTAAATTAATCCTTGGTACTATATATCACTGTTGTGGAGAAAAGGACAACATACCATTTTATTTGTTTTTAAAATTCAATTTAATTTTATTTTCAGTTCCAAATTCTCTCCTTTCCCTATCCCCACTGATCTATTGAGAAGATTAGGGGGGAAAGGCCATTACAAATATGTTTAGTCATGCAAAAAATTCTTCCATTAGCCATATCAAAAATTTTTAAGATAGAAAATGTTTTAGTTTCTACTCTGAATCCCTCAGTTCTCTATCTAGAGGTGGATAGTATGTTTCATCATGAGTCCTCTGGTTACAATATTATTGTTGTGTAAAAATGTTCTTCTGATTCTGCTTGTCTTAGTCTGTAACAGTTCATGTGAGTCTTCCCAGGTTTTTCTGAAATTATCCCCTTCATTATTTCTTATAGCACAAGAATATTCCATCACAATCATATACCATAACTTGTTTAGCAGTTCCCCAATTGATGGATACCTAATAAGTTTCCAAGTCTTTGCCACTATTAAAAAAAAAAAAATTGATACAATTTTTTTTGTACATAGGGGTCCTTTTCCTCTTTTTTTGATCTCTTTGGGATATAGAAGTAATAGTAGCATTCTTGGGTCAAAGTATATGTTTGATTTAATAGTTTTTTTTTGTTGTTGTTGTTGTTGTTTTTTGGTATTCCAAAATTGTTCTCTAGAATTGCTGGACCAATTTACAGCTCGACCAATGGTGCATTAGCACACCAGCTTTCCCACAGCTCCTCCAGCAGTTGTCTTTTTTCGGTTGTGGTTGCTCTTAGTCAATCTGACCACTAAGGTAGTATTGTAGACCTGTTTTAATTTACATATTTCTAATGATTAGTGTTTGGGAGCATTTTTACGTGGCTTTTTATAGCTTTGATTTCTTCTTCTGAATATTTCGTGTTCACATACATTTATCAATTGGAAGAGACAGCATTTAATTTTGAAAATTTGCCCTACGGAAACACAAGTCAGAAGGCAGAAATAAGAATAGAATAGTTCAAAACAATATCATGGAAAGATATTTTTGGTAGCAAAATATGTTGCAGCAACTAGTCTACTTCAAAGAATTAAATTTTTTCAAAAAATAAAAAAAATGGACAGATCAATGACAGAAACATGGTTTCTTTAGCATTCTTAGATATGGAAAGGAACTGCTTTCTACAATAATCCCACAAATATTAAATATTTATTATATGTTAGGTACTACTAAAGGTGCTAATAATACAAAAAGGAAAAATGCCACAGTCCTTGTTCTGGTAAAGCAGATTATGATGTGATACACAGATAAGAATGATATAAAGTAAGGAGAATGTGATGGGAATAAAGGGAAAATACAAGGAAAACTTAGGATCAGAATCTGTAGAACTGGAAATGGTCTGAGGGATCATGTAACCTAATCTCATTTTACAGGAAGGTCAGATTTTCTTGCTTTTACATGGTACAAAAGAGGGAGAGGCTAACACATAAAAAAAGGTTAATTATGTTATTTTTTTTGAAGCATCAATGAATAAACAAACATTAAGCATTTACTGTGTGCCAGACATTGTGCTATGCACTGAAGCTGTTGTTAGATCTCATAAGAGCATGACAGATTCAGAAATATTTCTGTTCTTTTTAGGGAGAACTGCTTTCCTTCAGGCATTCAAAAATAGCACAGCAAAGGGCAGCTGTTCTCAAAGGTTTCAGCACCCCTTTACATTCTTTTTTTTTTTTTTCCTGAGGCTGGGGTTAAGTTACTTGCCCAGGGTCACATAACTAGGAAGTTTTAAGTGTCTGAGACCACATTTGAACTTGGACCTTTACATTCTTAAAAATTATTGAGGACACCTCCCCTGCAAAGAGTTTTGCTTATGTGGATTATATGTGATGTTTAGTCAATCATTTTGTGTCCAACTCATCAAGACCCCATTTGGGGTTTTCTTGGCAAAGATACTGGAGTGGTTTGCTATTTCCTTCTTCAGCTCAGATGCAGATATGGAAACTGAGGCAAACATTATGTGACTTGTCCAGGGTCATACGGCTACTAAATGTTTGACCCTAGATTTGAATTCAAGCCCTCCTGACTCTAGGTCAGGTGCTCTATCAATTGTATCATCTAGCTATAGAGTATTTACAGATACTCTTATTAGAAATAAAAACATTTTAATATTATTATGAAAATAGTTTTAATTTCAAAGAGTCCACGAAGGGGTTTTGAGATCCCTCTGGGGAACCCAGACTACATTCTGAAAACCACTGGCCTAAGATTTACAAGAACTTAGATACCATCTAGTCCAAACTGAACTTGAACAGGAATAGGCTTTCCATCGCTCTTGCCATGTGCCTAGCCAGCTTCTTTCTAAAGCCTCCTGTGATAAAGATAGCTCACTACACTCAGACATAGTCCATTTCTCTTTGGGACAGCTCTGATCATTCGCAAGCTTTTCCTTGTACAAAGTCCAAATTGACCTCTCTCTAGACTCCTTCTATTACTTCTAGTTTTGCAGAAGGCCTTTCTCACAAAGGTCAAGCCTTTTCCATGGACCTTAGACTCTCTCCCTGGTACATTGCCCTCCCAAACATCCCTCCTTTTCAATCTCTAATCTTCAATCTCTCCCTAGCTTCCAGCCCCTTCCCTACCAGCTACAAATATGTCCAGGTCTTTTCACCGCATCTTAAATAGCCACAGTCTTAGGAAAAAAAAAAACAGCCTACATTAATTGTTTCAACTTTGCTTTCCTCTCAGTTTTCACAACCCTTGGCAATCTGGCCTCTGCCTTAACTGAAACTGCTCTCCCTGAAGTTATAACCTATATCCTCACTGCCAGATCCACTGGCTTTTCCCCAGCCCTCATCCTTAACCCTTCTGCAGAAGCTAATCCTGTTGACCACTCTTCTCTTAGATCCTCTCTTTTTTAGGTTTTCCAACACTCTGCCTGTCCTTCTACCTGTTAACCACTTCTCACTGTCCTTAGAGTTTGATCTCTTCTCAGTCTCCTTAGCCAGCCCATTATTCACATTATGTCCTCTAACCAGGATATACCACAGGTTCTATCTTTGTCTCTCTTTTTTCCCTACCCCCTCCCTCTCCTGATCATCAGCTCCTACAGGTTCAAGTATTATCTCTAAACAGAGGATGCCTAGATTTATATATCAAGCTCTGGTCTACCTCCTAAGCTCCAGTCTGGCATCATTAACTCCAAGGCCAACAAAACTTTAACTTCTGAAATGCCTTCCATATTTGATTTCTGGTTCTATACCCCCTTTTATAAGGATATGGTTTTACTTTTACAAAATTCCAAGAAACTAAGTCATATCCTCACAGAATGGAGTTGGCAGAGTAAGTTTGAATTACTGATAGGATACTGTTTGAGGCAAGCAGGAAAGGGCACTATTGAGGATCAGCTCAACCTTACAATCCCACCTATGGGGAGGTCTTGGATCCATATTACATATCCAATCAGATGTCAAATCCCCAAGGTTAAATTTCCTCTCTAAATCTGTCCATGGCCTCTGCCATCTTTGCTGAGTCCCTTTTGGATTAGCCCACCACAGTGTTCTGCCTCATGGTGTCTTACTCCTTATTATAGCTAACTGACTCTTACGATGCCAAACTCTTCTATGGATTTATGGGTATTAACTTCTTCTCAGTCTCTTTAGCCAGCTCATTAGTCATATTATGTCCTCTAATCAGGGCATACCACAGGGTTCTATGGATTCTGCCAGTCAATATGCATCCCCATATGGTACCATATCTTCAGCCTTTGCATAGGCTGGCTCTTTTCCTTGAATCCCCCCTTCCTTACTTCTGTCTCTTAGAATTTCTAGTTTCTTTCCCAGCTCAGCACTAATATCCCATCCAACTTGAGGCCCTTTCTGGTCACCCAAATTATCACTATCTCCCTGCTCAAATTTCCTTGCATTTGTTTTATATAAATTTTAGATATATTTAAATGTATTATATTGTTTCCCCTTACAGAAAAATGCTTTTTGAAGGAAGTGCTGATTTTAATTTTGTCTTTGTATCTCTAGTAGCCAGAACAGTGCCTGAAATAGCAGGTGCTTAATAAATGCTTACTGAATGATTATCATGGTCCATGAGTCTAGAAATTATGTTGAAAGGAATGATTGATTATCATAATCCACAAGTCTAGAAACTCTGTCAAAAGGAAATGTACATTATCCTGGCTTGAATCATTTTATTCCCTGCAAGTCCTAGCAATCATTGCTCTGAGTGCCTGCAAACACTTTAATGCGTTTGGAATCTTTCCAGGAATTGAAACATGTTGACCTGTTATTTGAAGAAACCGCTGTCTTTCCCTTTTTGCAAATCTGACTATTTTGTCTGACTCCAAGCTTGCAATAGCTTGTACTTTCTAATTAAGTTTTTCCAAAGATCAAACAAAATGTTTGGAAAGAACTTGGCATGTAGGAGTTGCTTAATAAATGCTTATTTCCTTCCCTCTCTTTCCTCAAAGATCACTCAGCAATTAAGTCTATATTGTTATTGCCCTAAGATAGAGTTTATTTCAACCTGATGACAATAGTTCATTAAAAAAAAAATCTAGGGGTTCTTAATTAACTTTTCAATTTCCTTTGAACCATTTTTGTCCTCCACACCTCTGCAGATCCTTTTCACTGACAGAGAAAGGAGAAGTCTGATAGGAGTTGAGTGGTTCTGCTTACTCAATATCCTTGTTCTATCAAGTTCAAAAAATCCCTGCTGTCACTAAAAAATCCCTCTTTTTATCTTATCATCCATCATAGCTCATGAATGTGCCAGACTATGTCTGGGTACTCTTCTCTTTATCTAGAACTATAAAAAGATATGACCACTTCCCGGTAAGTTTCCTAACTTTTTCTCCCAGCAACCATTTTGGTCAAAAAACCCTCCAGAATGGAAGTTGAATGGATGCCCATCAATTGGAGAATGGTTGGGTAAATTATGGTATATGAAGGTTATGGAATACTATTGCTCTGTAAGAAATGACCAGCAGGAGGAATACAGAGAGGCTTGGAGAGACTTAAATCAAATGATGCTGAGTGAAATGAATAGAACCAGAAGATCGCTGTACACTTCAATGCTGAAATGAATAGAACCAGAAGATCGCTGTACACTTCAATGCTGTATGAAGATGTATTCTGATGGAAGTGGAAATCTTCAACATAAAGAAGATCCAACTCACTTCCAGTTGATCAATGATGGACAGAAATAACTACACCCAGAGAAGGAACACTGGGAAGTGAATGTAAATTGTTAGCACTACTGTCTATCTACTCAGGTTACTTATACCTTCGGAATCTAATACTTAATGTGCAACAAGAAAATGGTATTTATACACATATATTGTATCTAGGTTTTATTGTAACACACGTAAAATGTATGGGATTGCCTGTCATTGGGGGGAGGGAATAGCGGGAGGGGGGGATAATTTGGAAAAATGAATACAAGGGATAATATTATAAAAAAAATTACTCATGCATATATACTGTGAAAAAAAAATTCTAAAAAAAAAATAAATAAAATATGAAACAAAATTGTTCCCAAATAAAAAAATAAAATAAAATAAAATAAAATGAGAACTCAAAAAAAAAAAAAAAAACCACCTCCAGAATTAAGTGACTTTCTCAGGGTAATTAGCTACTATGTGTCTGAAGCCACTTAAAGCATCAATAGCTTTACCTACTAGTCTCAGGAGAGGAAAGTTTGGAGAGAGACAAGCAGCAGAGTTTTGGAAGGTAACTGGATCGAATTTGTCATATACTTTCTCTTAAAAAAAAAAAAAAGCTGTCTATAATTGAGATCTATGGTTTCATCTTTGTTGTTCAGTTGTGTCCAACTCTTCATGACCAAATGGACCATAGTAGCCATGGGGTTTTCTTGGCAAAGAAACCGGAATGATTTGGCATTTCCTTCTCCAATAAATTAATGCAAACAGAGGTTAAGTGATTTGCCCAGATCACACAGTTAGGAAGTGTCTGAAGCTGGATTTGACTCAGGTCTTTCTGAGTCCAGGCCATTGAGCTGTAGCTATTGAGCCATCAAGCTGCCACTTTTTCTGTTCTGATTTGTATAGAGAAAGGATGTGTTGATTGACTTTTAATTTTCAAAATAAAAACAAGGAAAGAACTTAAGACTCCTCTGCAATAGGATTTGGGTCACATAGGATAGAAATATGACTTCTGGGGCAGCGGAACTGCCTTAAGTAAAGACTATTCTGGGCTCTAAGTCCAGATGGAGATCTACAGGCAGGGAACTGAGCAGCTTTCAGTATCACCTTAGGAACATTTTCTGCCAAGTCCTGGATCATCCTGGGCCTTGGGAGTTTTGCTCTGAGGGTACCCAGTTGGCTTTCCTGCTGCTGATATACCAGTCATGTCTTGTTGGGTGGTTCACTCTGCCAAGTGACCATCTCCTGCTAAGGAAAGAAGCACAAAGCTTCTGACCAGAGGTATGGAAGATTTGTGATGATTCATTTCACTTTCTACCAACAAACTAATCTGTCCATGGTGGAGAAATGGCTCTCTCATGGGGTATGTCTGTAGCTTCTGGACATTTGCAATGATATTCTAGGTGAACTAGATACTTTGGTGGACAGATCAATGTGTTTAAGGCTTGATGGATCTAGTCTTGTATGAGCTTTAAGAATCAAGAGAATTGCCTTCTAGGACTCAAACAGTATACCTGGAAAGAAGTCCAGTTCAATGCTTGACCATGAGGGATCTTAGATTTTTTGTGGATCACAGATGCCTTTCTGCCCTACTTTCCTCCACCTACCTCATGTTACATTCTTGAATAACCTAGGCAAGTTGGAGGCAGAGTTGTTAGAGCAGTAGCCCACCTAAATAGACACCAAGAAAACATCTTAATGAGACCAGATATGACCAGTGGTACTAGAGAATATGGATGAGTGACCTTATGAACAGAAGCAGTGACTAAGGAAAGTAGACTTTTATGAATCCAGGTAACATAACACAAAGATTAATTCACACTTGATGTCACCTGATCTGCCATACTGTTTGTAATGGTACTTTGGGGGGATTGGGTAGTTGGCTCAACAGACCTAGAACACTTCTTAGAACTTACAGCAAGTTGGGTCCCATTCTGACTACTGTCAACAGACCTAGAGAGGAGGTGGGAAAAGGGGTCACTTGCCAAGTTGCATCAGCAGAATTAGAGAGTTACCACCCTGGATGAGGCAATAGAGGGGGTATGAGCAAAGTCAGCATTTATAAAGAAGAGCACTGAGAAATTTAAAACCAAGTTGTCGTCTTGTACTTCAAGAACTATCACTATAAGAATACGGCACCTAATGCTCCAATTAATAAATCATCAAGGGGTAGTTTGTTAGTGCAGTGGATAGAGCACCAGCCTTGAAGTCAGGAGGACCTGAGTTCAAATCTGACTTCAGACACTTAACACTTCCTAGCTGTGTGATCCTGGACAAGTCATTTAACCACAATTGCCTCAGCAACAAATAAATGATATGCATTTTCTGAGCATTTTAAAGTGATCTATGGATGCATAAATTTTTAATCATTTATTTTAAAATCCCTTATCACTAGCCTCTCAACTCTTCCTTCCAAAGTTAAGGGGGGAAAGTACCTTTTAATGAGCTATCATAGTAAACAAATTCACATATTGACCATCTCTAAAAATTTATGCTCAATTCATTTCCTTAAGAATCCATCAGCTCTCTGTTGAGAGGTGGAAGAAGCACTGACTGGAATTCTTGTGTCCTTCAGAGTTTTTTTTTTTTTTTACAATAGCACTACATAAACTGTCCCCCTGATTATGCTTACTTCACATGCTAGATTACTTCATTCCAGGTTGCTCTGAATCTCTCCTTTTCATTGTTTCTTATGGCATGTTCCTTTCTACTCAAATATGACTATTTGTTTAGTTATTCTCCAATTCATGGGCACCCCTTTAGTTTCCAATTCTTTGCTACAAGAGTACTGCCATGAATATTTTTGTACCAAACACTTGGTAATATTTATGTAGTGCATATTATATATGACAGGCACTTTACAATTATTTCAGTTGTTCCTCATGACAATCCTAGAAGGTAGGTACTATTGTTAAATCCATTTTACAAGTAAAGAAATTGAGGCAAAAAGAGGTTAAGTGACTTTGCCTGGTTCATACAGCTGATAAGTACCTGAGATAGGATGTGAACTCCAGTCTTCCTGACTCCAGGTCTTGCTCTGCCCAGTAGCTGCTTCATGTATACCTTTTTTGTACTACATGCCCAACCCGAGTCATAGAATATGCAGTTTTGTGATTTGGAGAGGGAAGGGTTTAGTTCCAAAATAGAAGAAACAGATGACTTTCCAGAATGGCCATTTTCCTGACCATACCTAGAACTTTTTGGTTACCTCTTTCCCCATTTACCAAACTGTAAAAAGGGATGGTTCTAATCAGTATCACAGACTCCATTAACCCATGTAAGTAATTGTGCTTGTCAAGTCTCAGTAATACTTTCTACTTCTTTCTATTTCACTACAGCTATTTCCCATATTCAACACAACATTTACTTAGAGGCAAAATATTTGACAGAAAAAACTAAGTCATTTTTACCACTAAATCCAAGAGAAGGGAGAAAATGAAAAGAATTCAATTATAATATATTCATTAGTATACAGGCTGGAGAATGAAAATGTATTGTTCTACTTCAGCTAAGTAACTTTATACTACTCATTAAAGGTAAGAAATTATGTTTTTTCCCATAGTTTCTGTTTTGTGAAGATATGCAAGAAAGACATGTTTTGACCAAGATTGAAGATCCCTTCAAAGAATGAAATAAAGTTGTGTAATCATGCTATCCCTCATATAAAACAGGGATTAATGATGAATTTCTTAGGACAGGAGCCAACAATTTGTGAGTCACAGACAAGATACAGGATTTAGTGAAGGGTGGACCTGTTAAAAACTGAGTTGTTTTTTTTTTTAAACTGAGAGTATGATTTCTAGTTCAAGGAAACCTTAGGCATTCAATCCCCTTCCTACTTCAGGAGGAAGTCATTTATTTTTGGTGTATTCCCCTTCCTCCACATTTGAAAGAAAACTTTTAAAATTTAAAAAGTATACACAATTGCATGGACATATGGAACTATCAACTATCTCTCCACAAACGTATTCTTCTCTTTCTCCTCAAAATTAAATAGGTAGCACTAATCCAGCAGAAGTTGGGCAGGATCTCATTAGCTAGAAAAAGGGAGGCAGGACATTCTAGATAGGGAAAATGATGTAGGTAAAGGAAAGAGAAGTAGAGCATTAAACTTTATGATGAAAGAAGGACTTTAATGACAAACTAAGATTAGCAACATGTGCAACATGAAATCACTGGGCTTCATGGTAGGCTGCTGGGTATAAGAATAATGAGAAGTAAAGCATTGATTTAGAATTAAGAATTCTGTGTTCAAAATTTGACAGATATGTAGGAAACAGGAGCAAAGTAGAATTAAACAGCTGTATATAATGAATGAGTTAAAAGCAATCAGGAAGGTAAAAGTCATTGAAAGAAATCAATTATTTGTTCAGTACTCTGAAAAAGTTGGGCTAAAATCTTTATCTTTAACGTAAGTGCTCTTCCTACTGACAGTGATTGTAATATAGCCACATCTTCTCATCCTTTGTGATTATGGCTCTCATTCTCTTAAATCTTCCACTGGCAATCTAACCAACAAGTTGCAATGGGTCAGGGTTTGAACATTTCTTGGAAAACAGTGGAGCACTTGGGCTCTCTGGAAAGCCCAGATTTTCATTTGCTGAATTGCATACTTCACTTTTTTTTAATCACCTCGTTCTACTTAGAGAGAGGTGAATACAGATGTGATTTAGTTTTTTTCAGTCTTTTCCTGATCTAAGTTCTGAGCCTTCAATATGGAAAATGTGACTTAACTTATACATATGGGTGTATATCTATAAACACCCACTTATAAATATTTATATATGCACATTAATTTATAGATGTGCATATATACATTAAGTCACATTTGCCATGTTGAAGACTTAGAATTCATATACAGAGTGGTAAGGGGAATTTTTTGGTACAGAATGCAAATTTATGGCAATATTAAAGTGTTCCTCATAGCACTCTTCTGCATGTTGTTCCAGAGGATGCCTACCTTATCTACTTCAAGTGAAATTATTTTAATTTGGAAATTTGGAATTTGAAAAAAGTTTGGAATTTGGAAATTGGAAAAAATGACATTTTTGGAATTTGGAAAAATTTGGAAATTTGGGAAAAATTAAAATCTTTTTGGAATTTGGAAAAAATTTGGAAATTTGGGGAAAAAATGGAAATATGGATTTGAAATTTTAAAATTTGGAAAAAATTGGAATCTTTTTGGAATTTGGAAAAAATTGAAATCTGGAATCGTTTTGGAATTTGAAAAAAATTTGGAAGTTTGGGGAAAAATTGGAAATCTGGATTTGAAATTTGAAAATTTGGAAAAAAATTGGAATTGTTTTGGAATTTGGGGAAAAATAGGAATCTTTTTGGAATTTGGACATTTGGAAAAAAATTGGAAATCTGGATTTGAAATTTGGAAGTTTGGGGAAAAATTGGAATCATTTTGGAATTTGGAAAAAATTTGAAAGTTTGGGGAAAAATTGGAATCTTTTTGGAATTTGGACATTTGGGGGGAAAATTGGAAATCTGGATTTGAAATTTGAAAATTTGGAAAAAAATTGGAATCTTTTTGGAATTTGGAAAAAATTTGGAAGTTTGGGGAAAAAATTGGAATCTTTTTGGAATTTGGAAATTTGGGGGAAAATTGGAAATCTGGAATCGTTTTGGAATTTGAAAAAAAATTTGGAAGTTTGGGGAAAAAATGGAATCTTTTTGGAATTTGGACATTTGGAAAAAATTGGAAATCTGGATTTGAAATTTGATAGTTTGGGGGAAAAATTGGAATCGTTTTGGAATTTGGAAAAATTTTGGAAGTTTTGGGGGGGAAATTGGAATCTTTTTGGAATTTGGAAAAAATTTGGAAGTTTGGGGAAAAAATTGGAATCTTTTTGGAATTTGGACATTTGGAAAAAAAATTGGAAATCTGGATTTGAAATTTGAAAATTTGGGAAAAATAGTGTTCTGGGGAAACATTTTTACAAGTAGACTACATTCAAGTTTTTTGTTTTTTTAAATTACCTCCAAGGGCTTTTCCTCCTCTACACACTGTTACTGAGAACTATTTGACCAAGGACACCAAGGAGCAATTACTTTACAAAATAGCATATTTTGTATAGGTTCCTCGTCTATGGAGTCAGGCTCGTGGGCATGTCTTCCCTCTCCGGAAGCATTTCAATCCAGGCGGGACACGCTGGGAGCCTTACTCAGAAAGGCATCTATGTCTAGCTCCTCACCCCCGAAATATTGAGGACTAATTCCCGTGCAACGTGTCCTCCCACTCACTGGGCTTCTGGGCAGCTGATGCAATTCCAAGCACTGGACGACAGCTGCTTTTACAGTACCGCTTACTGTACAACAGAGGCTCAACGTGGCCGAGTCTCCAGCCTGGGATAGTCCTGGAAGCCAAGCGCCTGTGGTAGCAAAAGCTGCTCCAGAGTATCCATTGCTGCTAAATGGGGCCAGCGCCCGCCGGGCATTTCCCAAATTTCAGGGGCATTTCGAGCTTCCAAGCTAAGCCTCCTCTGTGGCCAGTGCCCGGGAGAACGACCACGGCTTTTTTTTTTTTTAAACTGAGTCTCACTGCCCCGCACGGTCCACTCGTGCTTGTTACGGCCCAAGGATTTGGTCCGTACAACAAAAGGGCTAAAGGCGGCTAGCCGGTCCCTTGCGGATGGTCCCGCAGCTCCCGCCACCGCCGCGAGATGCTCCCCGCCAGTCCGACGCTCCCTCTCCCCATCGGAAGACAAAGGACAACTCCCCTGCCACAGGCTGCCCATCCCCACCCGGCGCTTCCCCACGCCCCAGCCCGCGGATCTCCCGTCCCAGACGAGGCTGGTTAGCACTTTGAGAAGCTGCAGCGCGGCGTGTCCCGGCCGCGGCGTGGACGGAGCCGCTCACTCACTCACCCGGGCTGTGGAGAATCTCCTCAGCAGCGGGCCGCTCCGCCACAGCATCTCGCACGCTTAGCAGGGCCGCGTAGACTGGAGTCAGGTCCCCGGGGCAGCCGGGCAGAGAGCAGGGCACGCCCCCCTCCAGCTGGCAGAGGCTCGGCCCGGCTGACGCAACGCCCCCGACCCCGCCCGCCGCCTTTCCAGGGCCCCCGCGGGCGGGCGCGCGCGTCCCGGGTGCGAGCGACACGTCGGCGCGGCCCTGCACCCCAGCGGGGGCTTGCTCCGCGTTCCCGCGCTCCCTAACTCCTTGCCTTCAGTGGACGTGCTGAGTGGTGATGGAGCACAGAAGCCACCCCCGGTGTTGGCTAAGAGGCTAAGCCCCTTAGCACTGGGCTTCCTTCCATCCCACCCCCACCCCCCCTTCCCAAGGCTCAGCGCCTAGGGTCTCCCATCAGTGCAGAGGAAGGCTTTCTCACATCCACACAATTTCCTTTGACTTTCTGGACAACTGTTAAAAGATATTCATGGAGGACCCAGCACCTGTGAGACGCTGTTAGGTTCTTCTCCATAAAACTTAACCTAGGAGGCCACAATCTAGTAGCAGAGACGAGTTCCATAAATAATGACATGTGGCAGAACGGGCAAGGACAGGTGGGGGAAAATGTTAGATGTGTGAAAGAAGATGACTTCTATTGGAGCAGTGGGGGAAGGCTTTGTGGAGATCTGGTAATTGAGCAAGAATGTTTTATATATATATATATATATATATATATATATATATATATATATATACATACACATATATATATATACATACACATATATATATATACATACATACACACATATATATATATACATACACATATATATATACATACATATATATACATACATATATACACACTCATATATATATACACACATATATATATACATATATATAATAGTTTTTTTTATTATTATTATTTTCAAACCCCATACAAAGAGTGTTTCAACATTCACCCTTGCAAAACGTTGTGTTCCAAAATTTTCTCCTTCTCTTCTCCCTTCCCTTCTCCCTTAGATGGCAGACAATCAATCCAATATATGTTAAACATGTACAATTCTTCTATACGTATTTCCAATTATCTTGCTGCACAAGAAAAATCAGATCAAAAAGGGAAAAAATGAGAAAGAACACAAAAAGCGAGCAAATAACAACAAAAAAGGTGGAAAAAAACAACAACTATATAGTGATCCATATCCAATCCCCATAGTCCTCTCTCTGGATGCAGATGGCTGTCTCCATCACAAGTCTATAGGAACTGGCCTGAATCACTTCATTGTTGAAAAGAGCCAAGTCAAGAATGGGATTTTTGACAGGCAGAAAATTGCATTATAACTAAGTAAAACTCTCTTTGGGAGCCTTGGGTTCAATTCCAAAACCGAAATAATACCATAGGACACAATATTATTATTTTATAGTCTTTTATCAAGAATGGCGCCTACTCTATATCACCAAAATGCAAATTAAGACTACTCTGAGATACCATTACACACATGAGATTGGCTAAGATTGATGAGGAGGAGTAAATTGTGGTCTAAACAAAGATGGGTCAGTTCCTTTTCTCTCTTTCCTTCCTTCCCCAAAGTAACCAATGGCGGGTTCGGCAGCAAAGGAATTTGCTACTTAATACTGTATGGAAACATAGTCTTTATTGATTAGAATGGAAACACCCAGTGAGCAAAATGGCTGCTTGGTACAAGGTCATTTGCAAAGAGAAGATTTTTGGGTTCCCTATTTTATAATCATTCAAATGCATTGATGTAAGGAGTTTCAGGAGAGTGATGTAGATAAGATAAAGATTCTCTTGTTATCTTTTGGGGACAGACAGAAGTCTCTTCCCAAAAAGGAATTTCCTGATGCCAATTGGTCTATCTGAGTAGATTAGAATGGGGGCTGTAAAATTCCAGCCAGCTCAGATAGCCCAAACTAGTTTGACCAGATCAAAGTCCAAGTCCCAAAAGAAGTTGGAGATCAAACAAAGAATACCAAAGGGCTACGGCCCTCTATGAGATGACAGGAAAAGATAATGATGAATGCTGGTGGCAATATGGGAAAACTGGGACACTGATACATTGTTGGTGGAGTTGTGAATTCATCCAACCATTTTGGAGAGCAATTTGGAATTGTGCATTCTCTTTGATCTAGCAGTTTCTCTACTGGGTCTGTATCCCAAGGAGATCTTAAAGGAGGGAAAGGGACCCACATGTGCAAAAATGTTTGTGGCAGCCCTCTTTGTGGTGGCCAGAAACTGGAAACTGGGTGGATGCGCATCAATTGGAGAATGAATAAATTATGGTATGTGAATGTTATGGAATATCATTGTTCTATAAAAACAACCAACAGTATGATTTCAGAGAGGCTTGGAGAGACTGACATGAACTGATGTTAAATGAAGTGAACAGAACCAGGAGATCATAATACATGGCAACAAGATTATCCGATGATCAATTCTGATGGATGTAGCTCTTTTCAACAATGAGATGATTCAGGCCAGTTCCAATGATCTTGTGATAAAGAGAGCCATCTACACCTGGAAGAGAAGATTGTGGTGTTGTGCCACAATCTCCTTGAGCTGTTCTACCTCAGTTTCCCTGCACTAGTTTCCCTCGTTGTCCTGACTGAGTTTCCATGAATTGTTCTATCTCAGTTTCCTTAACTGTTCTGCCTCAGTCCCCTAAGTCACAAAACCCCCCTGGTTCATTAAGACTGAGGACCATTTGCTCTAAGGTTATAAATTGTCAATGGGAGAAGAGGAGTAGATCAGACTTCCTGACTCCTAGCTCCTTCTGCCCCCAAGAATTTATGACACTGCCCCTCTAAGATATTCCAAAAGATAAGACTATCACGGATACTTCTCTGACATCTTGACTCCTGTTATTCAAACATCCTGACTCTGGCTTTTAGTAAAAGTTTATAACTTCCCCCCAATCCTGATTTTCCCGCTTTTTCCTCTCCTTTGTCTGAAGAGCTATAAAAGTGTTCATCGTTTCCCCATTCATTACTGGATACTTTGAGATAAGAGTCCTGTCCAGTCAATTAAACTCTCCAATTAATAAAATATTAAAAAAACCTCTCTAATTTCTATCTTGCCTCAGTTTCTCCGGCATTACAGTGGGAACTGAGTGTGGATCACAACATAGCATCTTTACTCTTTGTTGTTGTTTGTTTGCATTTGTGTTTTCTTTCTCATTTTTTCCTGTTTGATTTGATCTTCCTTGTGCAACAAAATAATGATATTAATATGTATGCATGTATTGGATTTAACATATATTTTCACCATGTTTAACATCTATTGGATTACTTACCATCTAGGAGAGGGTGTGATGGGAATCTGACAAGGGAAACTGAGGCTGGAAACCCCAAAAAGAGTCATTTCCCACATTATCGGGACCTAGAAGCCAGCCCAACCCCACCTCTGTTCAGTACCACTAATTTACCTTTCTATAGAGTTCAGCTGACACCACCCAAGTTTTCTATAGAGCAGACTAAAGCTAACTAGTTAAGTACCCCTACTTAACTTTCAATAGAACTGAATTCACCTTAAGTACCTCCACTTAAGGTCTATACAATTTGAACTATCACTAATGAAACTTTCTAAAGGCCTTACGGAAGCCTATTCAAACCCAATAGCTCTGTATTGTCTCAAATCATATATTCGAGGGTGGGAAGAATGGGCGGGTGAGCAGAATGGACAGAACTCTAATTCCATCTAAGAGTTCTGCTCCATTTGAGATCTCTTGATGATTTATAATAAACTTAAACTTCTACTTTTACTTATAATTTAGTAAATTCTTTTACTTCACCCGCACCTTGTCTCATCAAAAGCCGGCACATCCCCAACAGGTGTAAGGGAAGGGAAGGAGGAATATTGGAACACAAGGTTTTGCAAGGGCTAATGAAGAAGAATTGTCCATACATATGTTTTGAAAATAAAAAGCTTTAATTTTTTTTTAAAGTGGCACCTAGTAAAGAAATAGGAAGAAAGATATACTCTTTCTCAACTGCAAGTGTGAACTAGAACAAAATAACCCAACAATTTTTAGGTTTGTCCATTTTTTAAAAAAGAAAAGTAGGATTTTTTTTTTTTTATCAATAAGACATTTAAAAATATTTTTTTAAAAAGCTCTCCTTTCTACCTCCTTCCTACTGAAGAAAAGAAAAAAAAAATCCTTTTGAACAAATATGCCCAGTTAAACAAAGCAAAACAAATTCATCACTGATCTGTTAAAAAAAAAAAAAAAAAAAAAGTTTCATTTTGCACCCTGAGTCCATCACTGCTTTCTAGGGAGGTGGATACTGTGTTTCTTCATGGTCCTCTGGAATCATAGTTAGTCACTGCATTAATCAGAATTCTTAAGTATTTCAAAATTGTTATTAAACAAATTGGTTCTCCTGGTTCACTCTGTATCAATTCACACAACACTTCGTAAGACTTCATAGCTTTCTCTAAAATTGTTACTTTTATCATTTCTTAGGATACAATATTATTTCATTGTATTCCTATACCCAGATTTCTTTGGCTATTCACCATTTGATATTTATTTTCCTGTTTTTTTCTTCTTCTTTTGATACTATTAAAAAAGCTATTATAAATACTTTTGTATACATGGGTCCTTTCTCTCTTTCTTTGATGTCTTTAAGGTATCGATTTACTAGAGTAGCCTCAAAGACTACTAATTCACAGCAACAGTAAATCAATGCATCCATTTCCTCCACAGCCCCTCCAAAATTATTCTTTTCCTTTTTTCTTTGTCAATTTGGCCAATTTGATGGGTGTTGAGGTAAAACCTCAGAGTTGCTTCCACTTGACCACAGAACATTAAAAACTAAAACAAACAAACAAAAAAAAAAACATTAAAAAATAAATTTGGGACTCCCTGCAATCTACTTGACTTCTTTAGGCTTCAGTTTCCTCATTGGTAAAATTAGGGACAGCTAGATGACCTCTAAGGTACCTTTTAGGATTAAACCCATAGTTCTATAAAAGTTAGGATATCTGGGAGGTAGCCAGATATATTAAACAGAACAATTAACTTGGAGTTGGACTGAGGGTTGAATTCTTCTCAGATATTTATCGGTGGTGTGATCATGGGCAAGATACTGAATTTCTCAGAGCAGTGCTTTGCAAATTGTAAAGTGTCATACATATACGACATGTTATCTTATACACTTTTAAGTTAATTTATGGAGAACCCACTACAGCAATATTAATACTTTACATTTCCTCAGCACTTTATAATTTATGATGTTCTTTTACCTAATTTCATTTGGTTTTCTTAAGACTTCTAGTTTTCTTCATGCTAGGTATCAGTAAATAAACTGGCTTAGAAAATGAATTATATCATGCTGTCCTTTGAAGGTTTCAAATGCCTTTGGAGATGACTCAATACATATTCAACACATTCTGTGAACTGCAGAATCCTGTAACTGTCAGAGTCAAAAAGGATGTTAGAAACCACCTCTTCAAGTTTCCTACCCTAATGCCCAAATCCTTTCTACAATATCCCAGAGAAATGAGCTTCCAATTTCTACTTAAAACACTGTCAGTGAGGCAGCTAGGTGGTTCAGTGGATAAAGCACCAGCCTTGAATTCAGGAGGACCGGAGTTCAAATCTGGTCTCAGACACTTAACACTTCCTAGCTGTGTGACCCTGGGCAAGTCACTTACCCCAGCCTCAAAAACAAAACAAAACAAAAAAAAAAAAAAAAAAAAAACAGTCAGTGATGGAGAATCTACTGCTTTTTTTTTCCTGAGGCAATTGGGGTTAAGTGACTTGCCCAGGATCATACATTTAGGAAGAGTTAAGTGACTGAGGTCAAATTTGAACACAGATCCTCTTGACTTTAGGGCTGCTGCTCTATCCATTGCTTAGATAGTGGAATGGCTTGACATTTTCTTTTCCAGCTCATTTTATAGATGGAAATTAAGACAGGTTAAATGGCTTACCCAGAATCACAGAGCTAATAAGTATCTGAGGTGGGATTTTCCAGAATCTAGGACCTTCCCTCCATCTATTATGTCAATCAAATATAAATATGCCAATTTGCAACTTTCACTCAGTTCTTTTCATTCTGCTCTCTGGTATCAAGTAGAACAAGACTGATCCCTCTTTTTCATAACAATCCTTCAAATATCTGAAGAGAGTTATTAAATCATAACCCAAACCTCTTATTCAGGCTAAATCTATGCAATTTCTTCCACCAATACTCATCTGAACCTTCACTATGCCCTCTTCTGGACATTTTCCAGATCATTAATGCCCTTTCTGAAACTGGAGTCTTGTTACAATAGGATTTACTACAGTGTTGGATTTTGTAGAATGTTGGCAGGCTTTCCTTGTAAGAATTTTATCTGTAACACAGTTCTCTGGCATGAATCTCAAATGCATCTTTAAGAAGATATCAACAAATTCATTAAGCATTCTTAATCAATGACAGGATTCTTATCTATTATAAGCTTATCATTTAAAAGCAGCACAAACACAAATAAAAGCTTTTTATTCAAATTCAAAGGGAAGGGAAAGATTAAAAAAAAAAAAAACAAATCTTTTTATTTAAAAAATATTTAATTTTCCTCTTCCCACTACCCCGTCATTTTTTTTTTTTAATTTTTAAAGACAGCTCTTATAACAAATAAGTAAAATCAAGGAAACAAATTCCTCTGTTGGCCATGTTTAAATATGTGTTACTCATTCTACATCCTGAGTACCTCAACTCTATTAGGAGGTAACATGTTTTGTTATTGGTTGTCTGAAATCATGGCTCTTCACTTGTGGTCATTTTATACTTGTTTTTCTTTACATTATTATTCTTATCGCATGTTTTTTTTTTTTTTTTTTTTTTTTTTTTTATTATTTCTGCTCATTTTATTCCCTAAGTTCATACAAGTATTTCAGCTTTCTCTGAAACTATCACTTTCATCATTTGGTGGGGGCATAATATATTCTAATACATTCATAATTTGTTATTCTGCTATTTCCAATTTAATAGATATCCCCTTAGTTTCCAGTTTTTGCCACAATCATTATTTTTTGACTATATGTGTCCTTTTGAAGGGAAAGACTTTCAAACTTTTATCTGTCACAAGAGGGCATAGTGGATAGAGAACACTAATTAGTCAGAAAAACGCAGTCATTTCTGCCTCTGACATGAGGAACTATAGGAAAATACAATCACTAAGACAGCTGAAGAGGAGGAAGTTATTGGAGAGTTCAAATATAACTACTTGCAAAATGTGTGACTTATATAGACACACAAAAAAAAGGCAGCGATGAATCTTAATACTTCAAATGATCAATGCTTTTATTGTTATGGGCAATTCCTCCATTAACAACAGATATCTTCAAGTGGCTTAGTGGATAATCTTCATGAGTTGCTTTGATCAAAAAAGTTCATCATGGATACAGTCCTGAACTCAGGAGGACTTGAGTTCAAATATGACCTCAGGCATTTAACACTTCCTGGCTGTGTGATCTTGGGCAAGTCACTTAACCCCAATTGCCTCAGCCAAAAAAAAAAAAAAAAAAAAAAAAAAAAGGTCATCTCTTGGTAGTCAACCTTCTGGTGATAATGCTTTCTATACTTCGAGAAGCCAGAGATATCATCTGTTGTCAGTTGTAACTGATGCCTTTGCTAATGGTGGCACCTGCTGGGGCGTATGCTCTTGGTGTTGAAAATCTAGTTATCTCCATATCATTATAAGCTACTGGAATTAGCCTTTTAGGAAGATCATAGTCAAAAATAACTGATGAATTGGGATAGGCTGTGACATTTGACTTAGAATTGTGATAAGATAGAACATAAACTTCTGGAGGGCAATTATAGCTTCACATCTATTCCTTGTACTCCCAGTGCTTGGCACATAATAAATGTTTGTTAATTGATTCAGACCAGTTGATGGAAAATAAAGCTGTACTAGAGGTCTTGATGTAGTATTAAAATTTCTTTTTTGTTGACAGAATTTATCTCATAGATTAGAGCAGGGAATTTTTTCCATTTACAATCCTGAAAAAGTTTTAAATAGCCCTGGGTACATAGATATATAAAAAGAGGTATACAAATGCAAATCAAACACTTATTGATAAGAAAAACTGTAATCTCACTAATCTCACGATCTCCACATTCAATCACGAGACCACAAATGGAGTCATGACTCATAGTTTAAGAAGCTGGGTGCTGGAGAACCTTTCAGATAGACACTGATACTCTTTTTTTTTTTTCCTTTAATTTTTTTTTAAAATTAAAGCTTTTTATTTTTCAAAACATATGTGTGAACAATTCTTCAACATTAGCCCTTGCAAAACCCTGTGTTCCAATTCTCCCTCCTCCTTCCCCCTCTCGAGGCCTCTCTGAAATCATGCTGCTGGTCATTTCTTACAGAACAATAATATTCTATACCATTCATATACCATAATTTATTCAGCCATTCCCCAACTGATGGGCATCCACTCAGTTTCCAGTTTCTTGCCACTACAAAAAGGGCTGCCACAAACATTTTTACACATTTTCTTCCTTTAAGATCTCTTTGGGATATAAGCCCAGGAATATGCTGGAACAGAAGGTATGCACAGTTTGATAACTTTTTGAGCATAGTTCTCAAATGTTCTCCAGAATGGCTGGATCCTTCACAGTTCCACCAACAATGTATCAGTGTCCCAGTTTCCCCACACCCCTTCCAATATTTATCATTATCTTTTCCTGTCATCCTAGCCAATCCAAGAGGTGTGTAATGGTGACACTTTACTTTTAGTAATGAGTATCATAGGAAAAAAATTCACAAAGTAAAACTTATGATAATGAAGTAACAAAAATGCATTCCTATAGGAATGCCTGTGATAACATTGTTCAACATTTTATTCTGCCAGCAAGCAATTTGTGTTTTCAAGCTCTAATTCATTTTTGGTCAGCTATTAAAAAATTCATTGGTAGAGAATTTGTCCCTTTTCAACCTAAAATTCCATACTACTCAACAGCATGATAAGAATATTTGTATGGTTTTACATTAGTGAGAGGCCTCTTGCCTTTGTGATAATGTTGTTAGAATTAGAATGAAATGTTCAGGACTAGGACATGTACCTGCTTTCATGTACTTTGAAAATTATATGGTCACTTCATGGTGTAATTCAAGAAATGGTATCAGGGCTTTTCCTGTTATTTCTTGGCCTGCGGTATTGGTTCTGAAATGCATGGACACACACAGCAATGATAGGATCCTAGCTGCAGAGCCCCATACTGCCATCTGCCTTCTTGCCTATAGGCTCCTCTGGAACACTGTTTTCTGCTCTGAATGCTGCCATTTTAGGAAGGACATTAATGATCTGAAAAGTATCAACTCACTAATAAACACTATTTGAAAATTAATGCCCTGCCTGAGAAATACAAACACAAAATCACAAACACTCTAGCCCTAGGAACTTATCTTTTGGAAGAAAATACAGGACAATCTGAGGAGAAATCATTAAGAATTCAAGAATCAGGAGAAACTAAGAGGTTGAGGGGAGGAAAAGGTGCTTTTTACACATGGCCTCCAACCTGTATAAAATCATACATTTTTGAACTTAGAGAACAGAAAAGAGGCCATTTTTGCTAGAAGCTAGAGTGTCTGAAAGGGTGTAATATGAACTAAGGTCTGTAAAGCTAGGCTAGAGTCAGACTATGAGGCAGTTAAAAACCAAGCTGAGAAGGTTTTGGTTTTTACCCTAGAGGCACTAGGGAACCACTGAAGATTATGAAGCAGGGAAGCTTCACAGTCAGATTTGTTTCCTAAAAAGACTTTTTTTGGCAGTCGTGTAGAGAAATGGAAGAGACTGGAAATATGAAGCCATATTAACAGGAGGCTGAGAACAGAAGGCAACTGCAGTAGCAATTAGGCATGAACTCAGTGGCCATGGGTATAAAAGATGATGTGAAGGCAGAAATGACAAGATTTGGCAATAATGGGAGTCAATAAGGAAAAGTGACTTAGGTTTTACCCCTTACCTTGGTGATGGGGAGCATGGTAGTATCTTCAATGAAATCATAAATTTAGATGAAAGATTTATTTAGGGAGGAAGGTAGTGAATTGTTTGTTTTTTTCTCCCTCAAATCTCCATTTGATTTACTTTTCATATATCCAAGGGGTATCAGACCCTCTCTACTCCAAAAAGGGAGATAAAAAGCTCTATTCTGACTACAAAATGGAGAAGACTTCAATTAAGGTCCCTTCCAGCTCTAATTCTATGATAGCACAGCCTTTCTCCCACTATTGCTTATAAAGCACATACTATCACATTGGAATTATTGCTTGCTCAATTCTTGTTTGACTATTAGTTCTCCCCACAGTGAAAAATGAAGACCCCTGATGATAGTTAGCTAATGAGAACTCGCATGGACATAGCACTTTAATGCTGGAAAAGCTCTTTATGTATTTCATCTGATCCTCATGACATACCTGTGAGATGGTGCAAAGACTCCCCATTTTACAAATAAGGAAACAGGCTGAGAGTTTCAGTGACTTGCTGACTCCAAGCCGAATATTCTGCTCACTAGGCCCTGTCCGGGCCTAACCTGTGATCCCAATGGAGACAGTCAATTGGGCAGTGGCAGGCACTTTAGTTTTAACATCAACTTACTTTATCACTGTGGTATTAATATGGTCCTGTGGTGGGGAGGGGGTAAAAACACTGCTGTCTTTTATTTCCGAGCTCCTGGGTTCCAAATACGCTGTGGTATTTCCAGATGTCTCATTTGGAGTTAGTTTGTATTCTCATCTGTAAAATAAAAGTCTATATTTGATGATTTCTAAATCTGATAGTGTTTTTTTAAATTCTTGTGGGGAGAGGATAATTTTTAGATTAATAATTATATATTATATATAATATAGTACAATAAAATATATAAATAATAAAACAATAATAATAAATAATTTTAGACAACTAATTTAGCTTAGAGAAAGTTTTTTGGGGGAACAGGATAATATCTGAAAGATGGTCATGAAAAAGAGGGGTGACTGATTTTGCTTGCTTAGGAGGAAAGGGTGGAAGGTACAGAGGCAGATTATGGCTTGAAAGAAAAGTCCCAGGATCCTCATCTGTGGCAGAGAGGCAGATTGGGCAGCGGAGCCACCAAGCCTATGGCAAAAGCAGATGAAATATTGAAATAATGAAACCAGATGAAAAAATTGAAACATGGAAACATTTAACAAAATTGAGAATACAATAAAATAGAGATGATATTGTGCTTTAAATTTCAGTGGTCTGGGAGATTTTCGTGATTTGGCTTCTGTTTGAGAGTTGGCACTATTGGTGTGTGGAGGAAGGCTATTATTATAAGTCCTGTTCTACTGGACATAAGCCACAGGCCATTCCCTTCCGTTCTCATGGGTGTTCCCTAACTCTGGCCTTCATACAAGGCTATCCCTGCTATTGGTTCCTTAGTACTTGCCCACACTTCCCAATGATGTGGTTAAGTTTTATTTTCTTGGCCTGCTCCTTACCTGTCCCTGAGCCATCCATAGGGATGGCCTCACATACTAGAATTAACCATTACCCAAAAATGTTCCATTTCCCTAGCAAAAAAACCAAAACAAAACAAAAAACCCTTCCCATTTATCTATCTGACCATAAGCTCCTAATATTCCATATACCCATTATTGCTCATCTCTCTTAAACTTATTCTTTACTGTAATTGGGACCTCCATTTCCTCCATCCCTCAATACTTTCTCAGGTCATTATCACTGCTTAGACTTTATTATATCTTGCCTCTCTAACTCTGACCCTATAAGCAGTCAATTAGATGATATGCAACTTATTGTTCCCAGAGCACTCAGCTCTGGATTACTCCTATATTTCAACTCCTTTTCTGTAACTCCACCAACTAAGTACATTATAAATTCATGTTATCCAATTTCAAGATAATTCTTCTAAATGATTCCTTATCTCACTCTCCACAAAACTTTTCCAAATCTTGTCTTTTTTCCCTCAAATTAACCATACCTCATCTCCCCTACTTCTCTGAGTTAGGATATTATCTCATTAAAAACTAAAATTATCTGAATGACTATTTTTCCTATCCAAGTATAATGCTTAATTTTGCCACACAGGTGATTTTGGTTGTAGTACCAGCTTCTCTGCCTTCAGAATATTCTATTCTATAATTTCTGACAATGTTGCAGATGCTAAATCCTATGTAAAAATTGAAGTCATTTGATGTGAGCTCCTTGTTTCTATTTCTCCTTTTCTCCCAACCTTTGACAAAGAGGTGGTTATTCTTTTTGCCACACCAACTTTTTTTTTTTTTTTTATTAAAGCTTTTTATTTACAAAACATATGCATGGGTAATTTTTCAACATTGACCCTTGCAAAACGTTCTGTTCCAAATTTTTCCCTCCTTCCCCCTATCCCATCCCCTAGATGGCAAGTAATCCAATACAAGCTAAATATTTTAAAATATATGTTCAATGGATTATATGTATAAATATTTTATATAGTTATCTTGCTGCACAAGAAAAAATCGCATCTAGAAAGAAAAAAAAAAAAACCTGAGAAGGAAAATAAAATGCAAGCAAACAGCAACAGAAAGAGTGAAAATGCTATGTTGTGGTCCACATTCAGTTCCCATAGGCCTCTCTCTGGGTGTATATGGCTCTCTTCATCACTGAACAATTGGAATTGATTTGAATCATCTCGTTGTTGAAGAGAGCCAAGTCCATCAGAATCAATCATCGTATAATCTTGCTGTTGCCACGTACAATGATCTCTTGGTTCTTCTAATTTCACTCAGCTCAGTTCACGTAAGTCTCTCCAAGCCTCTCTGTATTCATCCTGCTGGTCGTTTCTTACAGAACAATAATATTCCATTTCGTTCATATACCATAACTTATTCAGCCATTCTCCAACTGATGGGCATCCCTTCAGTTTCCAGTTTCTTACCACTACAAAAAGGGCTGCCACAAACAGCCCTGTGGGTCTCACTTCATAAGGCAACCTTTTAATTCTCCCAATTGCCTAGCTCACATCCCACAGAGGTATTACAAACCTTCTACAAACCAAAGCCCTTCTATCAATACATCTTTTCCCCTTTAGCTGAAGACCTTGCCTTTGCCATTATTGAAAAAACTGAGGTCATATAACAATTGTTTTCTTCTACGTATCCCCAAGTCCCCTAATTTACTTTTAAAAATTTTTTAAAAATTAATTTTATAATTATAACATTTTTTGACAGTACATATGCATAGGTAATTTTTTACAACATTATCCCTTGTACTCCCTTCTGTTCCAAATTTTCCCCTCCTTCCCTCTACTCCCTCCCCTAGATGGCAGGCATTCCCATACATATTAAATATGTTATAGTATATCCTAGGTACAATATATATGTGCAGAACCGAATTTTGTTATTGTTGTTGTTGTTGCAAAGGAAGAATTGGACTGGGAAGGTAATTTTTTTTTTTTTTTTACAGTATTGAAATTTTTTTTATTTTTATTTTTTATTAATTTTTATAATTATAACATTTTCTTTGACAGTACATATGCATAGGTAAATTTTTTTTTTTTTACAACATTATCCCTTGTACTCCCTTCTGTTCCGAGTTTTTCCCCTCCTTCCCTCTACTCCCTCCCCTAGATGGCAGGCATTCCCATACATATTAAATATCTTATAGTATATCCTAGGTACAATATATATGTGCAGAACCGAGTTTTGTTGTTGTTGTTGTTGCAAAGGAAGGATTGTATTCGCAAGGTAAAAATATCTGGGAAGAGAAACAAAACAAGACAAAACAAAACGAAAAAAAACCACAATGCTCTCAATTTACACTCATTTCTCAGTGTTCCTTTTCTGGGTGTAGCTGATTCTGTCCATCATTGATCAATTGGAATTGGATTAGCTTTTCTCTATGTTGAAGATATCCACTTCCATCAGAATACATCCTCATACAGTATCATTGTTGAAGTGTATAATGATCCCCTAGTTCTACTCATTTCACTCAGCATCAGTTGTCTCTCCAAGCCTCTCTGTATTCCTCCAATTGGTCATTTCTTACAGAACAATAATATTCTATAACATTCATATACCATAATTTGCCCAACCATTCTCCAATTGATGGACATCCATTCATTTTCCAGTTTCTAGCCAGTATGAAAAGGGCTGCCACAAACATTTTGGCTCATACAGGTCCCTTTCTGGAAGGTAAAAATTAACCTGGGAAGAAAAACAAAAAAATCCAAACAATTTACACTCATTTCCCAGTGTTCCTTTTCTGGGTGTAGCTGATTCTGTCCATCATTGATCAATTGGAATTGGATTAGCTCTTCTTCTCTATGTTGAAGAGTTCTATTTCCATCAGAATACATCCTCATACAGTGTCATTGTTGAAGTGTATAATGATCTCCTGGTTCTGCTCATTTCACTCAGCATCAGTTGATGTAAGTTTCTCCAAGCCTCTCTGTATTCATCCTGCTGTCATTTCTTACCTAATTTACTCTTTATGGTGCAATGGTTAGAATGCTGAACCTGGAGTCAGGAAGATCTGAAATCAAATCCAGTTTCTGGCCCTCACTAGCTGAGAATCTCATATAACTTGACTTTTGTCTGCCTCAATTTCCTCAATTATAAAATTCAGAGACTCTTCTTTAGTTGTTGTAAGAATAAAATGAGATCATGTGTGTGAAGAACTTAGCACGGTGCCTGGCATAGAGATGATGTTTAATAAATGCTTGTTTCCTTCCTTTCTTCCTTTTCTCATTCTCTTCTTTTTCCTCCCCAATTTCTGACAAAGAGGTGATCTTTCTCCTTTATGAGGATAATTCCTATATACAAGCATTTGATCCTAACCTTGTCCATCTTCTCCAGCAAATTGCATCATCAATCATACTCCTTCTCTCAACCTCCCCCTATGAACATGTTCCTTCTCTTAAATATTTCCAGGCTTTCCAATCTTAAAAAAAATCTTCCTCAAAATATATTATACCCTCAAGATATTGCCCAATGAATCCATTCTCTTTCTCAGCTAAAGTCCTTGAAAAAATTTGTTATGTTAACTCCTTTACTTATATCTCTACTCAACTGTTTGCAATATGGCTTCTACTCTCATCAGTCAAATGAAACTTTCATATCCAAGGGGACCAGTGCTCTCCTAATTGCCAGCTCTTACAGTTTTTTCTCAGTCCTAATTCTTCTTAACCACTTGACTGTATTTGATGCTGCTGAATATCCTCTTCTCCTGGATACTTATTTCTCTGTAGGTCTCAAGACACCCTCTTTCCTGGGTCCCCTCTTACCCATCTGATCACTCCTCAGTCAGATCTTTGTTGGATCCTCATTTACATCATGTCCCTTAATTGCAGGTGTTCTTGTCTTGGATCCTTTTTCTCTTCTCCTTTTCTATCAGGGAATATGATTTTTTTTGTGTGTGTGCAATAGATCCCTTTTACAGTCTGTTAAGGCTTGTGGAACCTTCCTCTGAAGATTTTTCAAATGCAGAAAATAAAATACAGAGGATTACAAAGGAAATCCTCCACCCACATTGGCCTGGGATGCACTCCTTCCTTAATATCCCCGTTCCCCCATCTCAATCACTTTCTTTCTTTAAGGAAAAATTCAAATGACTTCTTCTACATTAAATCTCTGCTGATTCCTTCAGCTAGTGCTCTCTATCTCAAATTACCTTTTATTCATTCCTTTTATATTTATTGTTTGTGTGTATACATGGATATATATATGTTTGTCCTAATTCTCTTCTTCATTGGATAGTAAACTTTGCAAATGAAGATTATTTAAAATTTTTATTACAGTATTTTATTTTTCCAAATACATGCAAAGACAGTTTTCAATATTTACCTTTGCAGAACCTTGTGTTCCAAATCTTTCTCTCTCTCCTCCCCAAGACACCAAGCAATCCAATATAGGTTTAAAATGTGCATTTCTAAACATATTTCCATATTCATCATGCTGTGCAAGAAAAATCAGATCAAAGGGAAAAAACACAAGAGAGAAAAGAAAACAAGCAAACAAAAAAGAACTTTAATCCTAGTGTCCAGTACATATAGTAGATACTTAATAAATACTTGTAATGAGGTGATTCAGGCCAGAATCAATAGATTTGTGAGGGAGAGAGCCATCTGCATCCAGACTGTGGGGACTGAGTATGGATCACAACATAGTATTTTCACCTTTTGTTGTCATTGTTTCCTTGTTATTTTTTTTTTTTTCAACACTAAGTTATAGAAGGTGGAAAACTAAAGCTCCAAGAGAGAAAAAGATTTATTCATGATGATACAATTAGGAAATATTCCAGGCTTGATTT
The DNA here is from genome assembly GCF_048593235.1 of Sminthopsis crassicaudata. NCBI lineage: Eukaryota > Metazoa > Chordata > Mammalia > Dasyuromorphia > Dasyuridae > Sminthopsis > Sminthopsis crassicaudata. Next base: position 291,863,134 of record NC_133621.1, read on the forward strand.
GAATCTAGGTCTCCAGTACTTTTTCCATATGCCATACTTCTTTGAACTCTTATTTGTGGGAATTGGGAGATATTGTACAGCTCCCCTTTTTCTCCCATCCCCATAAATGTTTTCTCTTGGTCCTTGTATTCTCCATGCCTAGAAGTCCACAGGCCTTTAATAAATACTTGCTGGATGGATGTTTAGTTAGTGGAAGATTTAGGGTAGATATGATATTTCCAGTATTTGAGCAATTATTTCATGGACTAGCCTTGTTTTTTTGGCACCAGAAGGCAGAATCAGAAATATCTGATAAAGTGACAGAGGCAGATTCTGGTAAGGTTTCTAAGGCAAATCTTCCAACTAGCAGAGCTGGGCTGCCTCAGGCAACAGAGGAATTCTCCTGGAAGACTTTTAGCCAAAGGGTGGATGATTACTTTTGAGGGATAAGGTAGAGGAGTATCTCAGGTATTAACTGGATTAGAGGGCTCTAAATTCCCTTCCAAATCTGTGAGAGTCCTTATTAACGTCATTTTGTGAGCCAATATGACAAAATATAGCAAGCACTCAGTTGGGCTTGGAAAAGAACTTCTTTCTTTTCTTTCTTTTCTTTCTTTCTTTCTTTCTTTCTTTCTTTCTTTCTTTCTTTCTTTCTTTCTTTCTTTCTTTCTTTCTTTCTTTCTTTCTTTCTTTCTTTCTTTCTTTCTTTCTTTCTTTCTTTCTTTCTTTCTTTCTTTCTTTCTTTCTTTCTTTCTTTCTTTCTTTCTTTCTTTCTTTCTTTCTTTCTTTCTTTCTTTCTTTCTTTCTTTCTTTCTTTCTTTCTTTCTGTTATTAACCCTTTGATTCAGTTGTGTTTGAAAGGATGTGATCCCACCAGAGGTTTTCTTAGCAGAGATACTGAAATGATTTTGCCATTTCCTTCTCTGGCTCACTTTACAGATGAGGAAATTGAGGCAAACAGGATGAAGTGATTTGTCCAGGATCACACAGCTAATGTCTAAGGCTAGATTTGAACTTAGGAAGATGAGTTTTCCTGACTACAGGCCTGGCATTCTATGAACTGTGCCATTTAGCTGCTTTATTTCAATCATAAGCTATTATTATTATCATTGTCTTTGAGATTATTAGCCAGCTGGGATCCAGTAAGATTATTTATTTATGAGAAAAGGTTATAGACAAAATGAAGAGGTAAAATAGACACTAGGAGAGCATATAGTTAGCAAGGAAAGGGGTTTTAACAATTAACAATGAAAAAAAAACCACATTCCCCAGTGGAACTACAATTAATCAGGAGAATAGGAATACATCATGGGATGCAAATGCGTCATTGATTGGCAGGCTAATTCCATGGAAGAGTTTAGTTAAAGAGTCAGTTATAAGGAGGAGAAAGACACCATGAAGTGTGTAGGGGATGAAGAAAAAGATACTAAAGGCAGAACGCTGTGATGGGCTATTCCAAAAGGGTTAGCAAAGATGGCATGGGCCCTAGAAAGATTTATAGGGGAAATTTAACCTTGGGGGTTTGACATTTGGTTGGATACAATAAGATGGGGTTACCCAAGACATCCACTGGGAATGGAATTGTAGGGTTAAACTGATCCCCATCAGTGCCTTTTCAGGTAATAATCTTATCGGGGCTTCAGCTAACAACCGAGGACCTCATCATTTGGACAGGGAGTATTTTGGGGAATTTATTGTTAATATAGTGGCTGGTAGAGGGTACTTAATAAATGCTATTTGAATAAGAATATCTTTATGACAAGGACACACCCATAACTAGACTCTAACTTAGTGATGTCATTCTGGTCCTCTTTGAGAACAAAGGACAACAACCAACCATCAATCAATCAATGAGATGCCTGGGATACAGGGACATCTTAATCCAGAGTCATTTGGCCAGAATGTGCTAATGACAAGAATTGAAATCAGGTCTTTATGACTGCAGGGCTAAATCTCTGGAGGAGTGACTCCAAATTTGCCTCTTAATCCAATGAAACAATGTTTATAAAGTGCTTTTCAATTTTATTTAGTTTTTTTTCCTCAAATGAATAAATGAACAAAAAACTTTTATATAGGTCAAGCACTGTGGATATAAATATAAAAAACTGAAAAATTCCCTGATCTCAAAGAGCTTTCAGCTTACTACTAATAATAATCAAGTCAAATCAACAGGCATTTATTTAACACCTGCTAAAAAAGGTGAAAATATTATGCTTTGATCCACATTCAATCTCCATACTTCTCTCTGTGGATGTGGATGGCATTTTCCATCATAACTCTATTGGAATTGCCAGTCATGTCATCTTGAAGCATTATATAAAGCCAGGCAACTTCCTATATATTATATATTTATGTGCATATTAATGTCTATATATGTATTATGTGATATACTCAAGACACTGCAAATATATGCATATTTAATGCAAATATGTATATATTAAATTAGTTAACATAATACATATATTAATATATTTAAGGCACTGAAAAGATATATAAGATGTAATATATATTATATATGTAATATATGATATAATACATATTATATATATTAAACTAGTTACCATAATACATATCTTGATATATGCAAGGCACTGAAAAGATATATATCTATAATATAGATAATTTAGCCATATAATGCATATACATATACAATAATATAATATAATATATAATGTAATATATATTAAACTAGTTAAAATAATAAATATATTGATATATGCAAGGCACTGAAAATATGTAAATATAATATATAATGCACATGCTTTTAAATTAGTTAATATATGTATTGCTATGTGCAAGACATTAAAAAAGATGTAGATGATATAATATGTAATTAACATAATTTAGTTAATTAGTTAACATATTTTATTAGTATATCAATCGCATATTATTAGCATTTTTGCATATTATTAGCATATTTGCATATTATTAACATAATTGATATATGCAAGGCACTGGAAAATATATCTATAACATATGATCATATAGCCATATAATGCATATTCATATACAATAAATTAGTTAATATACTATATGATAGGTGCAAGGCACTGAAAAATTTATCCATATATCCACATATAATTAACAGTACAAAGATTATATGACATAAAAGTCACTGCAAATTTATAATGTATATATTACGTAATGCATATTATGAGTTAACCCATGTAGTGTTTCACAAGTTATAGAAATTCTAGTTATTATTGCATATAGTCCATAAAATTACATATAATGTGTACAAATTGCAGTGCCTTGCAAACAGTAGGCGCTTCATAAATGTTTAAGTGAATCGATGCTCCCAGGACTACCTCTGAGGGGCTTTCCACCGCGGCGAGAATCACGGTTTATACCTACTTCTGATGTCAAGAGAGGAATGGCTATTGATCGTTCCCAGTGAGCTGTCCTCCTCCTCCTCCTCCTCCTCCTCCTCCTCCTCCTCCTCCTCCTCCTCCTCCTCCTCCTCCCCCTCCCCCTCCTCCCCCTCCCCCTCCTCCTCCTCCCCCTCCCCCTCCTCCCCCTCCCCCTCCTCCCCCTCCCCCTCCTCCCCCTCCTCCTCCTCCTCCTCCTCCCCCTCCCCCTCCTCCCCCTCCCCCTCCTCCTTCTCCTCCCCCCCCCCCCCCCCTCGCTACTACGTTACCTTCAGGTTCCCACTTCAAACATCCCCCTGGGTGATCCGGGCCAGTCACTTCCCCTGCCTGTACCTCACTTTCTTCCTCAGTAAAAAAGAGGGGGGTGCGCACCACTTTGTGTCACGAGGAGCTAAGCGCTACGGAGAGGTGGGGGACAAGGGGAAATTTGACAGTTCTGACATCCCGCAAAAGTCCCGGGCTCCAGACGTCCCGCCTTTGGCACCGCCCCCTCAGGCGGGACCGGAAGCGGCCTCAGGGGCGGAACCTCATTCGAGGACTCCATTTCCCGGTGGCCCCTGGGGCCGAGGTGGGTGGGGGTGAACGTGGGTCTCTGAATTTTGGAGAAGAAGGGGCGGGACAGGAAGTCACGTGCGCTCCCGCTTGCCCGTCAGTCACGGGGGCGAGGCCGCTCGAGCTGTGCTGGGGCGATGGCGGTGGAGACTCTGTCCCCAGACTGGGAGTTTGACCGCCTGGATGACGGCTCGCAGAGTAAGAAGGAGAAGTGGCCTGGAAGGGGGAGGAGGAGGGAGAGCTGGGAATGGAGGCTCTGGGGTCCTAGCTGAGGACCCGGCCCTGGGGACTCCCTTTCTTCTATGCCGGACCCTTCCACGTCCTGCCTTCACCCTGGTTCCCAGAACCCCCAGGGCTTCCCCCGAGACCGATGACCCGGCTCGGACCTCCGCCCCTTCCCTCCCCATCCCCCGGAGAAAAACTCTTCCAATCCCCTGGTCTGTCTCCTGTAAACTGACCCTCCCTAGGCGGAGTCCCTTCAGGCTGACACCCCTAGGTGCCCCTCCCCCATGGCCCCCGCAGACTGACCTCCCCCCACTTCCCTTCTCTCACTTGTCCCCTCCCCACTTGTCCCTTTCCCACTTGTCCTTCTCTCACTTGTCCCCTCCCCACTTGTCCCTTTCCCACTTGTCCTTCTCTCACTTGTCCCCTCCCCACTTGTCCCTCTCTCACTTGTCCCTTTCCCACTTGTCCCTCTCTCACTTGTCCCCTCCCCACTTGTCTTGTCCCCTCCCCACTTGTCCCTTTCTCACTTGTCCCCTCCCCACTTGTCCCTTTCTCACTTGTCCCCTCCCCACTTGTCTTGTCCCCTCCCCACTTGTCCCTCTCTCACTTGTTCCCTCCCCACCTGTCCCTCTCTCACTTGTTCCCTCCCCACTTGTCCCTCTCTCACTTGTCCCCTCCCTACTTGTCTTGTCCCCTCCCCACTTGTCCCCTCCTCACTTGTCTTGTCCCCTCCCCACTTGTCCCTCTCTCACTTGTTCCCTCCCCACTTGTCCCTCTCTCACTTGTCCCCTCACCACTTGTCCCTCTCTCACTTGTTCCCTCCCCACCTGTCCCTCTCTCACTTGTCCCCTCCCCACTTTTCCCTTTCTCACTTGTCCCCTCTCCATTTGTCCCCTCCCCACTTGTCCCTTTCTCACTTGTCTTGTCCCCTCCCCACTTGTCCTTTTCTCACTTGTCCCCTCCCCACTTGTCCTTTTCTCACTTGTCCCCTCCCCACTTGTCCCTTTCTCACTTGTCCCCTCTCCATTTGTCCCCTCCCCACTTGTCCCTTTCTCACTTGTCTTGTCTCCTCCCCACTTGTCCTTTTCTCACTTGTCCCTTCCCCACTTGTCCTTTTCTCACTTGTCCCCTCCCCACTTGTCCCTTTCTCACTTGTCCCCTCCCCACTTGTCCTTTTCTCACTTGTCCCCTCCCCACTTGTCCTTTTCTCACTTGTCCCCTCCCCACTTGTCCCTTTCTCACTTGTCCCCTCTCCATTTGTCCCCTCCCCACTTGTCCCTTTCTCACTTGTCTTGTCTCCTCCCCACTTGTCCTTTTCTCACTTGTCCCTTCCCCACTTGTCCTTTTCTCACTTGTCCCCTCCCCACTTGTCCCTTTCTCACTTGTCCCCTCCCCACTTGTCCCTTTCTCACTTGTCCCCTCCCCACTTGTCCCTCTCTCACTTGTCCCCTCCCCACTTGTCTTGTCCCCTCCCCACTTGTCCTTTTCTCACTTGCCCCCTCCCCACTTGCCCCTTTCTCACTTGTCCCCTCCCCATTTGTCTTTTTCTCACTTGTCCCCTCTCCATTTTTCTTTTTCTCACTTGTCCTTTCATGTTCCCTCTTCACTTATTCCCTCCCCACTTTTCCTCTCCCCACTTGTTTCCCCCCTTTTCCTCTCTTCTTCCTCACTATTCTCTCTCCCACACGTCACCTCTCCCTCAGTGTCCTCTCCCTCCCTGCCCTCCCTTTTCTCTCCAGCTCACTTACACTTTCCTCAGATCGTCTTTTTGAGTCCCCCACTTTGTGTCCTCTTTCCCTCCTTTGGTGCATTTCATTTTAATTCAGTAAACATTTATTAAACACCTACAGTGTGCTAAGCATTATGCTAAGCCCTGGGGATGCTAAAAGAGGCAATCCCTGCCCTCCAAGAGTTTACTATCCAAAAATGGCTACAACCTGCAAACAGAAATGCAGAGCAAGAGAAATAATAGAGGAAAGGTACTGGAATTTAGGAGGATCTCCAGAAGGCCTCCTGTAGGAGGTGGGATTTTAGTTGGGGCTAAAGGAAGCTTCGTCCTGAAACTTAGTCCAAGTGACAGTGAGTTCAGCACCTGGAGAAGCCCTGCCCTGCACCTGCATCCTAGGGGACTTGTGATTAGTGTCTGTCTGGGGCTTCCTGGGGTTGGGGCTACTTTCTCAGGGTGAGAAGTTCTTACATAAACTGAGGTCTGAGTTTCTGTTCCTGTTTCCTGTTTTTCTCTTTTAAAACCAAGTTATTGAGAATTTGATTTATTTATTTATTTTGTTTTCTCCACTTTCTTACTGCTAGTTTTGTAGGGAAAAATAAAAAAGGAAAGCTTTGCTGTGATTTTAGGAGTTGTTCTGTGATTTTGAGGGTTGTTTTGCATCAAGCCGCATTCAAAGATGCATTCTTTAGTGCAGCTGCTCTTTTGGCTAGGAGAATCTTTATTCATTAAAGTCACTTTATTTGTGTGGCGTTCTGCTCAATTAAATTAAGTTATCATATTGGATTTGGAGACAAAGGACCTGGGTTCAAATTGTGGCTCTCCTAATTATTTCCTAGCTATTTGATTTTGAGCAAGTCAACCTTCTGGGCCTTGGGTTACTTCATCTGTTGGATTCTGGCATTGAATTAGACCATTTGAGTTCCTTTCCAGCCCCAAATTCTATGATTCTAATTAATGGTCACCTATAATTAGTAGAACTTGACAATTGAATAATCTATGCCTTACTGTTTAGTAATGATTTAGTAATTGGCAGTGTTTGCCTTATCTATATGTGTAGGAGATGTATCTCAAAGTAAGCATTTTGTTGAATTATATAGACCAGAGTTTCTTCAGCTTTTTTCTCCTGAGAAATTTTTGCCCAACCCCCAGGTCTATGGGTATGTGAAATAAGTATATCAAACATTTACTTATGATAAATCATAAACTTTTAAAAAATAATTCCTTGGTATACATATATAATTTAATCATTTCTTAAAGATGAAAGAAAATTTATATTAATGAGATGGATGTGCTTATTTATTTTTACATAAAGAATAAAATTTTGGTGGAATATTTGATACTGCAAGACAGAACATTTAGAAACCTTTTATTGTTGCCAAATTTTTAGTGGCTTCCACATTCAGGTAACACCCCAGTTTAAGAAGCTTTGATATAAGGGCAGCTAGGTGGCACAATGGATAGAGCACCAACCCTGAAGTCAGGAGGACCTGAGTTTGAATGTGGCACCAGATACTTCACACCGCTCTAACTGTGTGACCCTGGGCAAGTCACTTAATCCCAGTTGCCTCAGCAAAAAAAAAAGAACCTTTGATATAGACAGTTGAGGATTTTAAATGGCCTTTAGTGGGATTAGTGTTTTACATGCACAGATTTTCTTTATATTATAGCTCTGTCATTAAAGTTTTATTTGCTTTGAAATTCTAACCAAATTTTGGATGACTTAAAAACATTAACTATAATATAGTTAAATTTCTTTACTTTCTACATGAAGGATAGATAGCATTAGGTCTTGAACTTTATGATTTTTCCCTAGTTTGCACTGTTGCTCAGGACTTTAGAATATATTGGATGATATATTCCTTTCCTCCTTTTGGGGAAGAATATTATGAACAGTATATTTTTAATCAAACTTGTAGTTTTTATAGACTTGTCTATTCATGCAGAATTTTCCCATATTCTTGCATTTTGCAAATTTTTAAAAATATAAATCATTTTACTAGCATTTAATTGACTCTATTTTTATTAGATTATGCCTCTGATATTACATACAAGACAATGTACACCAAGGTATCTTTAATATGTTTTAACAGATTACCTTTTTATTCACCAATGTATGACTGATCATTCAGCCATAAATTCTTCCACAGAAATAAATTTTGATTGAAATGAGTAACAAACAACTTTTCAATTTATTTCCAATATTAACTTAGTTTACTTGTTCTTAAATATATCACTTTGCCTTCACCATTTATATTTAAATGACAATGAGATGCTTTGTTGGAGCCATTTTAGAGACAATGTAACTAACTTGAATTATGGGAAAGACCTACTTCTTTATACTATGACACATTGAAGATTATTCCTCTTTTTAAACTGCCTACAACACTACTATAGTTAAAAATTGGGTGGGTGTGAAATGTGAAAAAGATACATTAATTAGCTAACGGGTCTTAATATTTAGATAAATCATTGGTGAAATGAGAAAGCAATTCCTGATCTCCTAACTTCTTATATATTGTAGTTCAGTTATAGTGTATAGGGAAGATGCTTTCTTGTTTCATAAATTTTGAGTGCTCCTGTCATTAGGGGATGACTGAATTAGCTCTTTGGTTTCTTAGAAACCAAAATTTACACAAAAATGTAGAATTAAATATTAAAATAAAGATAAAGGGAAGAGATTTTGATTGAAGTTACATTTCTGTTATGTTTGAAAACAAAAAGGATTCATCCAGTTGGTTAAGATTATTTACATGTTTTTATAGTCCTTTTTAGACAGTCATATATTCAAGATTCAGTCAGTCCAGTTATTAAATATACTCTGTCTGCCAGATACTGTCCTTTAATTCCTTTTCTGCTATAATAGATAATGTCATCCACATGCAAAAATGTGAGTGAAAAACACATTTTTGGGGAAAATGATTTTTTGAATGATACTGGGCTAAAGTTTTGGCTTTGAAGAGAGATTATGTGAGCAATTTTTTTTTTTTTTAAAGTTTAGGGCATATGGTATATAGAAAATAAGATTTTAAATGTGATATATCTTAAGAAATTTATTATTGCTGTTTTCAACAACTGTAGTAGTAATATTTATACAGATATATTGACCCTTTCTCCCATGTACCTGGGCTTTTTAGAAGCCTTGATTAAAGGAAAGGGGTAAAGTTTTTAATTCTGCAGGGCTGTAGGATAATGGTTAGATTAGCTAGAAGTTACAAGTGCTTCCTAGCAAAAGTTCTTCATATGACATCCTAAATGGTAGAAGACTCAATATATCCACTGGCAAAGGAAAGAATTCTTTTAAGATTGGACTTAAACTTTCAGGAAGGTCCATTATCATAGCATGAAATTTAGATAATTAACATCACTTTTAAATCAGAAGAAAAGTTTTTTGTTGTTTTTTTTTCTCTTGAGTATGCCATATCAGCTGCTGTCTTTTGAAATTTATTTTTTAGAAATTCATGCTGAAGTCCAGCTGAAGAATTATGGGAAATTTCTCGAGGAGTACACCTCCCAGCTAAGAAGAATTGAAGATGCTCTGGATAGCTCTGTGGGCGATGTGTGGGACTTCAGACTTGACCCTATAGCACTAAAGGTCAGAATGGTTTATTTCCCAATGAATTTTACATTGTTAAGAAATATTCATTCTTAGAATTTAGAACCTTATGGTTAGAAGGCCTCCTGAGAGGATGTCTGCTGTGTCTCACAGGTCCCACCCACAAACACTCCTGTTTTCATTGTGCTTTTAGGTGAATCACATCTTTCATTACTGTCAGTCAGACACCCCCTCTCTCCTCAGGGGTCTGATTTGGCTGCTCTCACCCAGTGTAGAGAGTCAGAGCCAGGAGCTGAGTCCTGAGCTTCTGGTTTTTATGTTGTGGCTCATACTGTCTCTTTTTGGGCTAGAATGGCACTGAAATGGCTGATTTCCCCTTCAGTTTTCTCCTCAGAAAATGATTGATTCTTTGTCTTCTTGGGGGCTCCCAACCTCCTGAATCAGGCAGCTCTCATATTTAACTCAAGAAATTGTTGTTTGGGGGCAGCTAGGTGGCAACACTAGTTATCACCCACCCTGAAGTCAGGAGGACTTGGGTTCAAATTTGGCCTCAGACACTTAACACTTCCTGGGCAAGTCATTTAACCCCAATTGCCTCAGCAAAAAAAAACCCCAAAAACAAAAAACAAATTGTTGTTTGTTCCTCATTCTCAGAGTTCCAGGGATACCAGGAGGCTGTGTCTTGATTTGCAAGTGAATTGAGTTTAAGTGAGGCAGGGCTACTCTGGAATTCCTGCTGTGTTGTATGGCAATTCAGTCTTGTTCTTTTAAGTGGAAAGAACAGCTCCTTCTGCCATTAAGTCCTCACCTAGTTAAAGGTCAGGCTTAAATCCACTATCATTCATCTCTTCCAGGAAAAATAACCTGAGAATTAAACTCCTTCCTTATCATTAAAAAGATTCCCAAACCTCTCATCATTATTTTTGCTTCCAAGACTACAGTATTTAAAACTAGAAAATGCTTAGTGTTCTTTTTAGCTTCATTTCTAATTCTTAACTTTCTTTTGCCCTTCCTCTCCGTCCCCACTCCCTTCTTCAGTCTTTTATCCTACTTGCAGTGGTTGTCCACCTCATTGACTTCTTTCAAAGCCCTTCTCAACATATATTTCTTTTCCAAAGAATTTATCTGTTCTGAACAATATCAGAATTAACATTGGATAAGATTTGCAATCCATACATCCTAGTAATCTCATAGGCTCCAGTGATAAAAGGATCCATAGTAAAGAAAGTTTGAATGGATGAATTCCCTTGTGGGGTCCACAGCAGTCTGTCTGAGATTCCAACCAATCTAGTGCCATTCCCACCACTCCACTCTTTTACCCTAGTTATTGGATTGTTAAGAAGGCAGAATTTTTTAGCCTCTAGAGTTTTAGTGATGGACTTCCCAAACATCCTAAAGTTTTCCTAAAAATCTCTGTGATAGGTCAGTTATTTGTGAGTTTTTTAACTTTTTACAGCTCCTTGTATGGATTCAGCCTGTAGCACTTCATTGAGTAATGAGCTTTAGACATTTATTAGTGACTACGTGAAAGCATTTCCATTTATTTGTCTTAAACTGACCTCTCAAGCTTTCAGGATCTGTCTCCTGATTTTCCTATGCCATAATCTGATGGTAAGAGTTATGCTGTTTGTGACTTCATAAACTTTCAGGATTTCTCTTTGTTTTTAGACCAAAAATTCTCATCTTTTTAATCCATTCTCCTCCTTTTTCTGACTGTTAGAGAAGGCCTTTTATGACCTTCCTGTAATTTGCTTTTTTCAGTTAGAAAATATTTTATGATCTTCCCTGATTTCAAGCTAAATAAAACACAGTTGTTTGGTTAGTGCAGGTGACATGACATATACCATACCAATAACTTTTAAGACATGGTGTAATGTGGAGTGCCATGAGAGGTCTCATGTATTCTTGTAGTTAAAAGGAAGGTGAACAATCACTTGGTGGGATTAGGGAAGGCTTCAGAAAGAAAGGCTTTCATTTGTATGAAATCTTGAATGATAGATTTTTTTTTTTCAAAATAGTGACTAGAATTGTTCATTGTGTTCCTGATTTGAGTGTATCATGGTTTTGTACAGTGATGAAAGAAAGTTTTCTGTCTTGTTCCCACCACTTTTGTTAAGACTCAGTGTTTTGTTTGGCTATTTTGGATGTATCAGGCTGATGTCTTCAGGTGCTCTTCTGTGCCTTGACAGATAACATCATCTTCTAAGTATATTTTAGATTATTTTTTCCTGATGTATTTAGTTTGCACTTTCTCTCATTTTAATTCATAAGTTACCTAAGAGCACTCAGGGGACAACCAAAATTAGCCTGGTGGAATTAATACCTAAATAAGAACTGTATCAAAAAGGCACCTTCCTTGTGTTTCCTTCATTTTTTAATCATTTGTCTTAATTAGTTCATAGAACTGGGGCTGTTTGACCTGGAAAAGAGAATACTCAGGATGGGGTGGGAACACATTATAGCTATGTCATCAAGAATGTGAAAGCCTGTCATGTGAAAGAGGATTTATTTGGTCCCAGCAGGTTGGGCTGAAACCACCAAAGATCGTTTCTCAAAACTCATGGTATTTATTTCAGTACTGAGCATGTTGTAACTATAGGCCCTATTATGTTCGCAATTTTCAAACTAAAAAGTGTTTTTTCCCTTGCTCTTAAACAGTTGTTGCCTTATGAACAGTCTTCCCTTTTGGAGCTAATAAAGACAGAAAACAAGGTAAAGAATCTTAATAGTTAAATATAAAAATAAAAATTGTTAGGTATGTTATCTCCTAATTTTTTCCCTCTATTTTGCTCATTAAACCAGGTCTTAAATAAAGTCATCACTGTGTATGCTGCTCTTTGTTGTGAAATCAAGAAATTAAAGTATGAGGTAATTATTAAGGCTATATTGTAAATGGTCCCTAAAATGGATATTTTTCAAATAAATAATCCACCAAAATATGGCCAGATTTTTTTTTTTTTAGCTTGAATCAAATGTGTTGAATCCACTGTCCTTTGAACTTTAGCTCAGGGATCATCAAAGGACTGGCAGAAGCTGTTCCCTTCTAACCTTGCCCTAACTCTTCTGCTCCTGTCTTATAGGGGTTGTATGTTAATTAAAATGGTCAAGCAGGAAGAAATATAGGAAAAAGGAATCAAGAAATGATTATTTTGAGAATACTAGATCACTTTATCCTAATGATTAAACAAGTCCCAACTAAATAGACTTAAATAATTTAGTGGACATTGAGTGTTTACAGATCATTTTGCCATTTTTAAGGATACAGAGGTACCCTTAAGGATCCGTGTGAGTGAGTGAATGTGTGTGTGCGTGAGAGAGAGAGAGAGAGAGAGAGAGAGAGAGAGAGAGAGAGAGAGAGAGAGAGAGAGAGAGAAACAGGGAAAAGAGAGGGCAGAGAAATCCTGAAGAACAGCCTGAGAGATTGAACAAGGATCACAGGAAGTGTCCTGGAGGTGTGAGTCACCAGAATTGAGTCTGAAGGGAGAAAAAGATTTCAGAGAATGGAGAAGTGGTCAGTGAGAACAAGACCCCAGGAAAGAGTAGGGCAGGATCTGTGGGTATGAATACATTGTGAAAGAAGGCAGGAAAGTTAGGATCAGGGAGGCCTGAGTCATCCTGAGGAGTGGGTATGTTATTCAGTAAGCAATTGGGAGCCAGGTAAAGAGTTTGAGTGGTGGGAGTATAGTGAATGGACTTAACCATTACATGGATAACTTGGGTTTGTGGAGCGCTTTCAGGTTTATAGAACTGTTTTCTCTCAGCAGTGTTGTTCAGTGTGACATAGCTAATAAGTCAGTAATTGATCATGAGAGCTACAAAGGTCCTTGGTGACCCTCTTCCACAGGGCTCTAGAGCCACTTAATGGCGGAGGTTGCTCTCTAATCTTCTGGTGGTAAGATGTGCACTCTCCTTCTTTGGCAGATGCATGCAGAGGCCATGAGAGAAAGGTGGAGAGGGGGAGGCAGGGGACCACTGCTGTGGCAGTGTCTACATATGGTGCTGGTATTGGGTATGGGCAGAGGCTGTACAAATGAGTGCTGGGCCCCTAGGGTGGGGCCCTGAGATTTGAAGTCTGGGTGAGTGGTATGGTTGATAAGCTTGAGTTGCCCTTCAATCACATCCCAGCTTGTGCTTGATGGTGTTGGGAGGAGTCCTACCATGTAGAAGATCACAAGAGCTAGCAAAGGTGTCACGGGAACCCCCATGGCCTCAGGCTTCTGATACTCAGCTGTGTATAGACAAAGCCCATGTGCCTGCTAAAAACATAATTTTTCTTTTCTTTGAAACAGGCTGAAACTAAATTTTACAATGGTCTTTTGTTTTATGGGGAAGGAGGTAAGTTCTCTAAAAACTGGTGTGGTAATGATGGCTTTCTTTCCCCATGATAGAAATTTACAAAGATGAAGCTTTAAACAATCCTTTGCAAAGAGGTTACATTGTCATGAGGGAGAGAAGAAACAAATTTGTACGGAATACATATGCATTAAAAAGTTATATAGCTTAAGTAAAGAGTTAAATATAATATATTTTGGGAGGGAGGGATTTGGAGAGGGGGACACATACATTTGAGCAGAGTTGTGGGGATATCTGTTTAGTGATATTAGGCACATTTAAAGATAGTACTTTAGTTAAAAACTGGCATTTTTTTGGTCTTCTGAAATCTGATTGCCTTTGTTATCTTTCTAAAGCCACAGATTCCAGCATGGCAGAAGGTGATTGCCAAATTCAAATGGGGAGATTCATTTCATTCTTACAGGTAAATTAACTTGCTGTTTTCCTAGAATTTTTTTTTTTAGCTTTTTGTATGTTATGGGTCCCAACCAATCACCTCACTTTTATTAGGGACTTTCTTGGAACCAGGCAATAGGGCATTGAGTGCCCTTGGGGAGCTTATGTTTTATTGATGAAGAAAACATGTATGTGAACATATGAAATTATGTTCATGTATGTTGCGCATACAAAATTATGTACAGTAACTACTGAGTAAATGGTTGGTGGGGCATGGGGGGAGACAATAGCAGATGGATGGATCAGGAAAAGTTTGGTGGAGAAGATTTTTCTTGAGCAAAGTTTTTGAAGGAAACAAGGGATTTTAAAGAACTGGGACTGCATTCTAAGCATCAGGCATCACTACTTAATGCAAAGGTATAGAGATGGGAGGCCATGTGTGAAGAACAGCCAAAGATCATTCTGGCATAAAAAGGGTGACATCATTTACTCACAGAGATTATTCATCGTGATATTTTTGTTGTCCAGATGGAAAAGCATAAACGAGGCTACAGCACATTTAAACATATGGGGAAATTCTTAACCCACCAGACCAGTCAGTGTCTACTTGAACAAGATCTCTAGTGGTGTATCACAGGGATCTTGTACTTCAATATTTTTATTAATGACCTGGGTAAAAGCTGGTATACTTAACTGAATCTTTGGATGACACAAAGCCTAGAGGATAACTCTCAGATAGGATTTAACATCTTAAAGATCTTAACAGGCCAGGACATTTAATAATCTAATAGGGATAAATATCAAATGTCAAACTTCGCAAATATAAGATATGGGAAGTATGGTTAGACAGCAATTCTAAAAGTGATCTGGGGCTATTAATGGATCACACATATCAACAGTAGGATATAGCAACCCCCAAAGGTAATGCCTCATCTCAGCAGGGGATGTTTCTTTTGAACTCTGCTGGAGTTTCTAGACTCCAGCAGAGAATTAGTTCAGTGAAGGTTTCTGCTCAAGGAATTTTTTGGATTTGTTATACTTTACATTTGTAGTAAACTCCTTCTAATTGGATTTAGCCTATGGTTGTATATAGCTTGTTAGAGATCTTTTTTCAGATTAAGATTTTGTTATGTGATATATTGGCAGTCCCTCCTGGCATATTTATATCTGAAAATTTGATGAGCAGCTCACACAGAAGCAGTGATAAAAATATTGGACAGAACAGGCCCAAGACTAGAGCCTCAAAGCCTTGCCAGCTTGAGTAACTGCAATCTTCAATCAAATAACAAGATCATAATTTAAGTCATTTCAGAGGACTTTATAAAATACAAAATTAAATTAAACTGATTTGGGTGAAGATGAACAAAAAATCAAGGAAGAAATTTAAAAAATCTTCCAGTTATTTCCCATCTAAATAAAAAGCTTCTTATATCTTTGATTAGGGAGATAATGTCTAAAATAAAATCTGATTAGAGATGTTAGAAACTGCAATCCATTGGAATAGTTAAGAGATATTTGTGAATCTGTGAGTGTTAAATGGAAAGCTCTGATGTCTTTTGAGAAGAAAAATAAAGTTATTAAACTAGGCTTCATTAGCCACATAATCTAAGATGATAAACTAAGAAGTGAAATGCCTTAGTTTTTGTAAATTCTGGGGAAAGAACAAGAGATAAGATTAACTCTTAGTTGACTACAAATAGAAATGATTTTACTATGCTTACTTTGCCATATAGCAATGATACCCCCAGGTGGTATGTGACCTCAGAGTCTTTCAAAGTGAAGCTTTCTTCCTTTTGGATTGAAGTTTGGAACAAGATGGAGCCTTGGGAGGGTTACTCTCTTGGTTCCTAGGAGCATGTAGTACAGGGTGGATTGCTTGAGGGAATTAATTGCCTGGGGATGCTGATTAATGAAGGTTATCTGATTCTGGTGAGCTTTGTGTGCCATAAATTCCAGTTTAAAAAATACTTAGAGAAAACAACTATGTAACATGTCCCCCATTTGTCATTTCAGGAACTCTCTTGTTTTGTTACGAGGTGCTATGAAGTGGTGATGAATGTAGTCCATCAGTTGGCCGCCCTTTATATCAGTAACAAGTAATGATTTTCACAAAATACTTTTGTTTTTCTATTGTAGATAACATAAAAAAGTTGCTTTTCTTCAGTTCTTGCTGTGTTTGAATTAGAATCTGAACAAAATAATCTCAGAGGCTGATTTTAATGCTGATTAAATTCAGGTGAATCCAAACTGAAGATGAGAAAATTAGACTTCTATCTAGCTTTTAGGCTTTGTTTTCTACTCTCAGTCTTCCAGGCTTACAGGAACAAGACAAGTAAGGATTTAGGTTTCTTAGGTTTCCATATCTATAGGCCTACTTATAGGGAGTAATTCAAACTGTAAAGTAGTTTCCACAACTTCCACGAGAATGATCACCTTTTACCTTTATAGTAGCTAAGTAGAGAGAGAGATGGGACAGAAATCTCTATTTTTTAGTTTAGGAAGCTGACTTTTAGGCCATTGGCTTTGCCCAAGTTCATCTAGTAAATTGGTGGCAGCTTCAGGGATGAACGCCCAGTCTCCCGGCTCCTAGTCCAGTGTGCTTTTCACTTTATCATTTTGTTTCTGACTTTCCCCTCCTTGAGACCAGAAGATACTAGTAACGTTTATTCCTATTTCTTACCCAGCAATGAGACAATTATCTTATATTTTTCATTTATGAATGGAGTGCTGCTGACCCATTGTCAGTAGGATGTAGGTAATTAGATTCATAGAATGTTGAGTTGAAATGATTCTTAGAGGTCTTCTAGTACAACGATCCTCATTTTACAGTTGAGGAAACTGAGCCCTGTACCACTTTTCTTAAATTCTCATAGCTAGTCAGTCATGAGCTAATATTAAAAACTGGGTTTCCTGATTCCCAAGCTCATAGGACATCCCCCAAGTGACCTTTTTCTTGTCTTTTTTTTTTTTCCCATGTTGTTGAGTTGTGCATTTGTGTTTGACGGTTTGTGAACCCATGGTCCATAGTACCCCAGGCCTTTCTATCTTTTTCTATGTCTCAAAGCTCACGTTCGTTGCTTCCATGACACTATCTATCCATCTCATCCTTTGCTATCCCCTTCTTGTGCCTTCAGTCTTTCTCAAAATCAGGATCTTTTCCCTGGAGGCCTACCTTCTCATTATGTAGCCAGGATATTTAAGCTTTTGCTTCAATATTTGACCTTCCAGTGAATAGTCTGAGTTAATTTCTTTATGTGTTGACTGATTTGACCTTCTTGCTGTTCAGGGGATTCTTAGAAGTCTCCAGCACCAGATTGGAAACATCAGTTCTGTGACATTCAGCTTTCCTTACTGTCTAGCTCTCATAACCATACATTGCTGCTGGAAAAAGAATAACATTGACTGTATGGACCTAAGTCAGCAAGGTGATATCTCTGCTTTTCAGGATGCTGTCCGTGTTTGCTATAAGGAGCAAACATTTTCTGATTTCATAGCTATAGTCGCCATGTGGTCTTTGAGGCCTTGAATAACTTAAGTTAAGCTTTAGGCTAGCTTTTACACTCTGCTCTTTCAGCATCATCAAGAAGCTGTTTAGTTTTTCACTTTCTGCCATCAGTGGTATCATACTCCTAACTGAGACTGTTGGTACCTTTCCCCACAACTTTAATTCCAGCTTTTAACTCATTCAGCCTGGCATTTTGCATGATGTGCTCTGCATATAAGTTAAATAAATAAAGTGACAATATACAGTCTTGTCGTACTCCTTATCCTGTCTCGAACCAGTCAGTTTTTCATGTTCAGTTCTTACTGTTGCTTCTTGACCTGTATATAGATTCCTCAGGAGACCAATAAGATGATCTTGCACTCCTTTCTCCATAAGGACTTGTCACAGTTTGATGTGGTTCACATAGTCAAAGGCTTTAGTGTAGTCCATGAAGCAGAAATAGAAGTTTTTCTGGAACTCCCATAATCCATCCAATGTTGACAGTTTGGTCTCTACTTCCTCTGCCTCTTTGAAAATCATTCTGTACTTCTGGTAACTGCAAGCTATTCGAGTTATTTTTTAATTTCCTTCTCTATCATTCCAATCTTTTGTAATGAACGGGCCATCTTTTATTTGGTGTTATTTCTAGATGGTGTAGGTCGTTAACTCTGGCCTCTTTGGCATCCATGTTAGACTTGTGTTACTGTGATGATGAACAGTTTGCTTGGATTGGAATGGATATCATTGTATCATTATACCCCAATCCTGCTTTTTTCCCCTTTTTGTAAACTATGCCAGCTGTTGATAAGGGATTCTTCCCCACAGTTATATATGTAATGAACACCTGAATTAAATTCACTCATTCTCTCCATTTAAGTTCTCTGACACCCGGGATGCTGATGTTCAAACTTTCATCTCCAATTTGACCTCATCAAGCTTACTTTGGTTCATAGATCTTATATTCCAGGTTCCTATACAATATCTATCTTGACAGCAGAGGACCTTCCTCAGCCATGGCTGAGCTTCTTTTCAGTGTTGGCCATTGGACTCCTCCTGGAGCTACTTGTAGTTGTCCTCTGCCCTTCCCCAGTAACATATTGAACACCTTCCAACCTAAGAGACTCATCTTCAGGTGTCATCTTTTTTATTATCACTTTAATACTGTCCATGGGACTTTCTGGATGAAGGTACTGGAGTGAGTGGCCATTTCCTTCTCTAGAGAATCTCTTTTTGTCAGAACTCTCCATTGTCTTGGAGTAACCTTGCACGGCAAAGCTCTTATTCATTGAGCTGTATGAGCCCCTCTGCCATGACAAGACAGTGATCCAGGATCTTGTCTGATGTGAGCTATTTCTAGTAAGCCTAATGGTAGAATTTGCTTCACAGTAGATAAGACAGAGTACTAGCAGTTGGGGTGGCAGCATTCCCAGTTATATTGCATTTCTTTGCTTCTGCCTTGGGGTGCCTTACATTTGTAATATATGTTTATGAAGTTGTTGGGGAGAAGGACATGGATGAGGACAAAAATTGTGTGGTAAGACCTTCACAGGCTCACTGGCTTGGAGCTGGACGGGATCTTAGAGACCATTTAATCTAACTCCTTCACTTTACAGTTCAGAAAACTGAGGCATTAAGCACTTAAGTGAATTGCCTAATATCACACACTAAATGACAAGAGGTGGGGTGGGGTTGGATCCTCTTCCTGAAGGGATGTGAAACTCTGTCCACTGTGACACATTAGATGCACTGAACCTCTTCTGTGAAGGGCACTGAACCAGGACCTGTGAGGTGGGATGTGAGAAGGGGGGATACAACACTTAGGTTAGATAAAGTTCCTGCTCTCAGGGAGTCAAGCTTTAAAAAGCTAACAAAATTCATATTTCCATACTTCTCTCCTTGTAAGATTCTAAGGGGGTTAATGCAAACATTTGGTTTCCAGTTTACAGGCTGCAGATGCTGAAGCAGTTAAGAGGCTAAATGATTTGCTCAGGATGACTCAGCTAGTATTAGCTAGTATTGAGAATTGAATTCAGGCCTTGTGTTTCCTGACAGTAGACACTGCTTCTAATTAAGTGCTTTTCAGTACTAGGCTAAGAATCTATGAACCAGCTTCTTAACATGGATAACTGGGTCTGATGGTGATGGCTGGTTTGATTACATTAACTTTTAGTTATTATTGTTAAGACTTAATGGAGAGAAATGCATATTAAACTTAAGAGCTATCTGTTGTCTAGTCATATAAAGCTGGTTAGTGTTTGACCAAGGTTCTGTTTTGTTTCTTGTAGGATTGCACCCAAAATCATAGAAACAACTGGAGTTCATTTTCAGGTACTCCACATTCATTTAAAAAAATGTTTTTATGTTAAATTTTTATTATTTTTTATTAAAGCTTTTTATTTTCAAAACATATGCATGAAAAATTTTTCAACACTGACCCTTGCAAAACCTTGTGTTTCAAATTTTCCCCCCACTCCCTCCCCTAGATGGCAAGTAATTCAATATGTGTATACATATTTGTACAATTATCTTGCTGCACAAGATCAAAAAGGAAAATAAAATGAGAAAGTAAGCAAAATGCACACAAACAACAACAAAAAGAATGAAAATGCTGTGTTGTGATCCACCCTCAGTTCTCACAGCCCTCTCTCTGGGTATAGATGGCTGTCTTCATCATAAGATCATTGGAACTGGCCTGAATCATCTCTTTGTTGAAAAGAGCCACGTCCACCAGAACTGACCTTCATATAATTGCTATATACGATGACTTGCTCAAAATTTTTATTATTAAAAGAAAGAAAAAAGTTCTATAAAATGAACTCAGCAAATTTTTAAAAAATCTGAATATGTAGAGAGTATTCTATATCTGTTGAAGCAAAACTGCAGAAGCTAAATTGATTGTTCACTAAAAACGTCCCTCTCACAGTTTATTAGAGTGACTTTTACCTTTGAAATGAGATACTAAGGATGCCCATTCAGCGCCTTCTGGAGTTGCTTCCCTTGTAATGGTAGGACCATCCATGACTTATCTCAGATCTCTGTTGTTAACAGAAAAACATATTTTTTTAAGTCAAGATAGCCAAGGCAGAATTTTCCTTCTTAAAGCTAACTAGCCCATGGGAGGATCAGATCCATTATTACTTAACTATACCTTTATTACTCATCTGTTCTTTTGTAATTTTAAAATCTTATGGCTACTAGAAGTGACAATCACCAAAAGCTTTTTTGACAGACTATGTATGAGCACCTAGGAGAGTTGCTGACAGTTTTACTTACACTGGATGAAATTGTTGAGAATCATGCTACCTTGAAAGACCATTGGACAATGTATAAAAGGTGAGCTAATGTAGCTACTTTATACCAGTGCTCCTGGGTCTTTATTTAATTGACAGACTTAACAGAGAGTACCAGCTCCAAAAATGATGGAATTTGCAATATACTTGTGAAGATTCAAGGGAAAGTAATGTTTAACTGCTTTATATTTATTCTGTACGTGCATGCTTATGGTCTTGTGTCTTTCTCTAGTTAGAATGTGAGCTCTTTGAGAGCAGGGATTGTTTTGTTCTGGTATTTCCAACACTTAAGGAAGGGAAGGGAAAGGAGTAAGCATTTATACAGGCCCTGCTATGTCCCAGGTACTAGGCCAAGCAGTTTTACAAATATTATCTCATTTTACCTAGCACAGTCTCTGGTACGTAGTAAGTTTTTAATAAATTTTGATGATTACTTGGTTAAAAATTTCTATATAAAGTTATCCTGTGGTGAATCCTTTAGTTCAAAAGAATAATCACCTCTAGTTTATCTGAATTGTTCATCTAGATTTTCACATAATAGGTTTATTTTGAAGCAAAGCCTCTCTCTTTAATAAAAGGAAGAAATATATCTAGGCACATTCTAGTACAATATAATTCTTTTTGGGTTGAATCAAATTTTTGCCTTGGATGAGTTGTCACAAGCTCATCTCTATTGAGTTCTGTCAGAATGACGGTTTTACTGTTATCTGTGTTTGATTCACATCTGTCAACTTCTTTGGATACTGTTTAATGAAGTTAAATTGATGGGGGAACAAACGTGAGACAAAAGGATCAAATTTATTAGGATCATTTCTGTTTACATTGCCAAGTGTAGAGGACCAGCTAAGAGTTTTACCTTCATAATTTTTTTTTTTTTTTGTCTTTTGGGATGGCATTTTAATTTTACTAGTGAAGAACTTAATTAGATTTAAGATAAACTTGTAATAATCAGGATTTTCTTAATCAAGGTTACTAAAATCTGTCCACCACAATCCGTCAAAGTTTGGGATCCAGGAAGAAAAACTAAAGCCATTTGAGAAGTTTTTGCAAAAGCTAGAAGTACAATTACTTGATGGAATGATATTCCAGGTAAATGCTGTTTGGATTATTATAGAATACATATTCTGTAATAGATGAAAATATCTATTTGGGGTCTGTTATTCAAGAATCATCTTAACCCAACACTCAGACCATTTATTTTACCTAGACCTTTAACTGTATATATTACAGAGTGTGGTTGCAGAGCTAGAATTGAAGCCCAGACATTTTGATCGTGCAGTCCAGTGGCCTTTACATCCCACTATGCTACCTCTGTAGTGTGGCTGAGTGTAAATCGCCCATCCCCAAATTTGAATGGAATAATTGCATAAAATTCTGTCTCTATGTTGATTTTGTAAGTGCTCTGACTTTTCTTTAAATGGTGATCACACTATAATTTCATTAAATCAGTACTTATTATGCAACATTTACAGTAATTCAGAGAAAGGTTTGACAGCATCCATTATCAACAACAATTTATTGAAGCCTTTTCTAACAGTTTAGACATTTATCATATTGAATGACTTAAAAAAAAAAAAGTCTTTTGATAGGTTTTAGGTTTTTGATCACCTGCATTTGTCGATATAGTCTTTCCCCTTTTTTCTCTCCAACCCAGAGATCCATCCCTTTTATCAAAAAAATAGGAAAACTCTCCCACACTTTGGCAAGACTACAACCAACATATCAGCTGAGTACCATTTTTATTCAGTGTGCCATAGCCATAGTACTTTTCCTATATCTTCTTTAGGTCAAATTTATTCATTACAATCAAATGCTTTGGGGTATTTATTTTTTTGTTCTTCTCATTTTCATGGTTGTAATCATGTCGAGCCTTTTTTTGGATCTTCATTTGGCACCATCTCATGTCTTTCTGGACAGCTGTGTGTTCATATTCCTTGTTTCTTAGAGCACAGGAACATTCTTGTTTATTTTTAAAAAAGGATATGCTAAATAAAGAATCTTTATGATGTAAAAATCTTTTGGGAGAAGCTGATATTTGAGCCAGTTATAAGGATATACTGTTTTAAAGTCCTTTCAGGGCTTCATTTCATGGTGAACCCAGCTAAGTGGGGCAGTGGATAGAGCACAGGGTGTGGAATCAGGAAGACCTCACAGACACTTACTGCTGGGCAAGTCACTCCACCCTAGTTACCTTAGTTCCTCATTTGTAAAATGAACTGGAGAAGGAAAGGGCAAAGTTCTCCGATATCTTTGCCAAGAAAACCCCAATGGCATCACTAAGAATTGAATATATTTGACAATAATTGAACATGAATCTGGATGACAAAAAAATTGTATTTTAGCGAGAGATAGTGGGGTCCCAACTGTAAGCTATCTGATGTTTTATTCCTTTTATAAGGAATGTTTTAATGTTACTTAAGTTCATTTTTCTATAAGGAACACATGGTATTCTTTTTAGGCTAGTATATATTTTTAAAATTATAGTGTTCCCTTCCACGTGGTGATTTTCCTCATCATGGTTTTGATATATTGTTATTTGGCATAAGAAATCACATAGGAATTTTGGGGGAGTTTTAACAGAAGCCACAGCTGACACATGAAGCCTCAACAGGCAATGTTTAGAAACGTTTAGAAACTCAGAAATGCATCAAATATATGTATAATGTTATATAATATCAATGTATTATATCTTTTAATACCATAATAATTCAGACTTTGCTGGCATGAAGGGAGGGCCAAAACATTTTACATGGATTTTCCAGATTGTGGGGCTATTATGCCCCTAACCTCTTTGATGTGCAAGGGAATAACTAAATTTAAATTTTATTCTGAATTGACGGGCCAGATATCAAGTAAGACAATATTTGTAAAGAATCATTTAACACAGTGTCTGGCTATAGATTGGCCTCTTCCCTTCCCTTCCTCTTGGAAGTAAAGAGTATTTACATATTTACATATGTGTAAGACAGAAAAAGAGGATAGTATATCTCATATTGAATTTTTAATATGTAATTTAATTAATATATAGCTTTCAGAGCTCTCCAACTTGGTCTTTGTTTTAGTCTTCTTTTCTTTTCAGATGCCTTAGTGAACCCCTTTTCTTTCTATTCTTCCACTATATCCCTGTTCCTCTTCCTTCTCCACCCCATATTGGAAAAAAAAGAAAAACAGCCTTTGTAACAGACATAAATTTGTATGCTTATATCATATAACATCTCAGTCTTAGGTTTTAATGTTAACTCATGTAGATAAATCTGTGATGCTACTTAAAAGCTGCATTATTTATTGTTAAATTGGACATGATCCTTTTTAGATTGTTGGGCATTAATTGAGTTAGGAAAACAACTCTAAGCCTAAAAAACAAAAGAAAGTTTACTTTTTAAAAAACCTAGGATAATATAGCAAATATTTTCTATTTCTTTGCAAATGTCATAGTGATGAAAAATAAAAATCATCACCTAGTGGTAAACCTTCTGGTACTTAGCCTCTAAAGTGCTCAGCTAGAGTAATCTTCAGCCATCCTGGAAGCTGGGTTCCCACTAGGCAGAATCTGCCTGAGCTGGTGCTGGGCTCTCATTGATCTTCCAGCTGGTGTCTGCGTGCTTGTGATCTGTCACAGACTTCTCTTCTCTTGGGCTTCCTAGGTTTCACTTTGTGTGTGCATATAGAATTAATTTCAAAGCATACCATTTATAGTGTATATGTAGTATAGTATGGTATATTGCATATAGTATTTAATAGTTCTGTATAACTGTATATGTACTATGTGTTCTGTTTAGTATAGTACATGGACAGCTTTGGTTTTCAAAATGCTTTGTTAATTTTTCACTTAAATTTGTAACATTTAATTGATGAATTTAGGATATTGGATTCTGTTGACTTTGTATTGTGATGTCATCATCATTGGGTTTTATTTTGTTGTGGATGTTTCCTTTCTAGGCCTGTATAGAGCAGCAGTTTGATTCCCTTAATGGAGGAGTATCTGTGTCAAAGAATAGCACTTTTGCTGAAGAATTTGCACATAGTATACGCACGATTTTTGCCAACGTAGAAGCCAAACTTGGTAATGCAAAGTCTCCGTTGATTTTATCATTTAGCAGATTTGCCTTTTCTATAAAGAGGCAAAATAGACTATTGAGCTTGAAGTCAGAGAAATCTGGATTCAAGTCTTCCTCCCAACACTTTTGAGCCATTTGACCCTTGGCAAGTCATTTCAGTACTATGTGTTTCAAGCAGTTCCTTAGAGTTTCTTTACTAGCGTCCATGTCATTCCTGCAGCTGGGGCTGGGCAGTTTCTGAGCTTGAGAGTCCTGAGCTGTAGGAGGATTGGTTAAAGCTTATTAAAATAATGCACAAATCCTGCACCACTGTGGTGAGCCCCTGGGAGCAAGGGGGGGAGTGGGGAGGATGACTCTTCCCAAGGAAGTTGAGAATGGAGGTCAGAGTTTCTGTACTGATCAGCAACGGTGTTTGGCTGCTACACGTCCAGTTTGGGTGAGATAGGGACATCCAATCTGAACAAAAGGAAGAAAGAAAAAAAGAAAGAACTATACTGAGTCTTAGATCAAGTGGCTCTCTGCATTGGTAGAAGGAGTTTCCACTCTTGGAGTTGCCCTCCCTAGTGAAATCACAGATGTATTTTCTGGAGGATAGATTTAAAGTGAATTCTTCCCTTCCCTCCTCATCCTGAAGTTTATCACTAGTTTTTTTTTTTTTTTTCAAGGTGAACCCTCTGAAATTGACCAGAGAGACAAATACGTTGGAGTTTGTGGACTTTTTGTGTTGCACTTCCAGATTTTCCGGACTGTAGATAAAAAATTTTATAAATCTTTACTGGACATTTGTAAGAAGGTAAGCATATTGTGCTCTTTTCTATCTTCAAATGAATCAGATACTAGGTTTAAAAGCATCTGCTTTCTTTTCCTTTCTGAGATTTGGTGCATAATTCAAATCATAGAGATTTCAGAGCTCCCTTCAGATGTACCTTAATGCAGGATTAGATCTGTCTGACTAGGAAAACTTAACATCTCTCAGAAGTTATTTCTTCCATTAGTGCAAAGGGGAATTCAAACTGGTCAGTGCTCAGGGAATTGCTTTTGTTTTGTACATCTCTAAGAATTAGGGTTTTATTATCATTCTTGCAATTTAGATGGGAGTTTATAACTAGAGAATATTCAGACTTGGATTACAGTTATGATGCTTGATCCCAAGTTTGAAATTGCCAGTTATATGGCATGGAGGATTCTTGTTCCTGGTGTGATGAGGTCAACTTTGGGGTTGAATTTTTATGTGAAGTTAGGTCATCAACTCTGCTATTGGTTTTCATCCCATGAGCTTTGATGCCCAGTGCATGTGTTAATTTTCCCTTTCACTCTCAAAATTTCAGGTTCCGGCCATCACTTTAACTGCTAACATCATTTGGTTTGCGGATAACTTTTTGATCCAGAAAATGCCAGCAGCTGCCAAACTCCTTGACAAAAAAAGCCTTCATGCCATTAAAACACACAGGGACACTTTTCTACAACAAAAGGCCCAATCACTTACCAAGTAGGTTACATAAAACTGCCTAAAGAGCTTAGATGTTCTTACATCACGTGGAAAAACAAAGGCATAAGGTTTTAATTTATTCTTCATCAGAGAGTGGCATTAGCAATGGGATTTATCAGAGTATTATAAGGTGAATGTTTAAAACCTTATGACTGCGTATTATCTGTTTATATTGAGTTTAGATAGTAAAAATCAGTAAATTATGTGTATATTTTGGTATTAGTTGACTTGAATACTATTTGGACTGAGAGAAATCAATACTTATATGGAGTGTATTGTGCCAGGCACTGTGCTAAGCGCTTTACAAATATTATTCCATTTGATCCTCACACTAACTCTAGGAGGTAGGTGCTGTTATTATACCAATTTTACATTTGGCAAAACTGAAACAAACAGGTTAAGTGACTTGCCCCGGCTCATACGGCTAGTAAGTATCCAATTTAACTTGGGTTTTCCTGACTACAGGCCTAGTGCTCTGTCAACTAACTACTGTCCTGTTCCCTTTTTGAACTAATTGACATTTTACATCTATTTGTTTATTCTTAAATAGCTTTAAACATTGCCTGCTTTGTTTAATACTCTATAGAAAGTGAACTACTTTGGGTAGACTTCTTTTCATCCATTAAAAAGTGGTAGCAATTTATTGCTGATTTCATATATAATAACTGGCCTCTTTATGTTTGTTCTCTTACTGAATGACCTTTTTTATTAGACAATAAAGCTTAATCTTGGAATACTAATGTTTAATCTGTAAAGTTGAAATAAAATGGGCAGTATGCCTTCTCTAGATGTTTGGAGGAAAGATTGCTTCTGAAAACACACTTTTTTCTTTGTTAGAGATGTACAGTCTTATTACGTCTTTGTTAGCTCATGGATGATGAAAATGGAATCCATTTCGTCTAAAGAGCAGCGAATGGATAAGTTTGCTGAAGACCTCACCAATAGATGCAATGTTTTTATACAGGTAGCATGCATTTTGCTCTCTTTGAAATACTTTGTAAGTTATTTGTCTAAAACTTTTGGGAATTGGATTACTATGAGCTTGGATGTTACTTGGAAAAGAACCGTAACATTTTGTTTGATAGAACAGATCAAGCAATGAAGTTTGGTCATCATTGGGACCTGGTAGATGAGAGAAGGGAGCCAATCTGAACTCTACTTTTTCCCCCCTTAGCTCCAGCCTTGTCAGCAGCATTTTTCAGGCTCTTTCCTCTCTGTGTGTGGCATTTCCCACAGAATCTCTGTTCCTTACTCTAGAGCTATTCATTCTTAGGCTGGCTCTCATGACAGCATGCCCAGTTTTCCTTTGAGATTGTATGCACGTCCTGTTTCAGGACTTTGTGTGCCCAGAATATGCTGTGATCTTGATATGAGAACTTTTATTTCCCATGGTTGTCCCATGGCAATATTCATCTCAGTAAATGTGTAATAGACAGGGCTCGCCTGCATTTTTCTCTGCTAGCTCTTTGTTTTGAGTGATTAGCCACAAAGGTACAGTTTTAAAAGTCTTGAGAAACTTTTCTTCCGAGAGAAGTACTTTGGAAAGGTGGGAGCTGTGAGATGCCTTCTGTGCCTCAGTAGGCCAAGAAGGGCCAAGGTATGGTTGGAAGCAATATTGGAGAGTAGGCAGATCTCTTTCCTTGGGAGCCCTGAAGGAAATAAAGAGACAGAACTACCTTCCTCAGTGTCTTGTTTCTGAGAATTTTTGCTTTTGGGGCCTTATGAGGCTGAGTGCTTTACACCCAGCTTTCTTCCCCCTTCATTAATTTTCTATCCCTGGGAGCCAGAGGAACTCTGGGAGGTCCCTGCTCTTGCCATCCAGTGTTGTAGGAGAGAGGAAGGTAGAAAACAAGTCCCTGGTAGTACTGAGCGTGGCACTGTGAGGGTTTTTTTAGGTTTTATTTCTGTGGGAAATGTCTTCCAAGTATATTGGCTTAGGAGTCACATATCTGGAGCTGAAAAGGGCCTTAGAGGCCAGAGATCCCATTTGCTCACTTGATAGATGAAGAAATTCAGGAAAAGAGAGATGAGGTTACACAGCTAACAAGTAGAAGAAACTGGATTTGAACTCAGCTCTTCTGACAGATTTAATATGCTTTCCACCAAACTATAATGCAATAGCCTACTTTGATTTAAGCTGGAAAACTATTCGTTTGTGAATAGCACTAATCCATTCTCTACTGTGTTGATCTTAAAATAGTATTCTCTTGGTTGCAGGGTTTTTTATATGCATACAGCATTAGCACCATTATTAAAACTACGATGAATCTCTACATGTCCCTGCAGAAGCCAATGACCAAAACTTCAGTCAAAGCCTTATGCAGACTTATTGAGCTTCTCAAGGTAAGTTTCAGGATAGTGTAACTACATTCTGTCAGAAATGACAAGTAGCTAGGGGATCTCAAATGTTGGAACTCCTCAAGCCTTTTTGTTGCTTGTTAGAGAAAGATCTGGAAGGGACTGTGCTTGGCAAATGGGCATGGGAACCAACATACACACAATGAAAGCCAACTCTGAAGCCTTCATGTCAACACTAATGACTTTAAATTCATTTTAAATTACTGCGCTCTTATGTAGTGTACCCGCCTAAAGTACTTGGAGTGAGAGAACTAAATAGCTTTTTTGTTCACAACCGGTTCTTTATTCTTGGAAATTAAGGATTTTTTTTTTTTTTTGTTTTGTTTCTTAAAATGTTCTTCACATATTTGCTATCATTTAAGTTTGATTTTGCAAGGTCCTTATGGGTAGTTTAAATTTGCTTTGCTTTACTTTGAATTCAGCGACCCTGCCATGGAATGATGATGTGTAAGCCATAATCTTAGGTCTGAGCTGGAGGTCTCTGGGAGTGGCTGTCATGACATCAGTGGAGAAGCCCCTTCATTTTCTCCAACAGGCTTTTAAGGATGTCAGGCCTCCTGTGTCCATGTGGTTCGTTTCAACAAACAGGAAGAACACATGGTTTGAGACACAACTTAGGGAATTCTTGCTTCATACTTCTGCCCTTGAAGCCTCTTTCATTGAGCTTCATCACCAGTGGAGAGCTGTCCTTCTGTACTGTTTATAATGAGAAAGGACAATGAAAATTCTCTTGCTTGTTTCTCAGGTTTTTAAGTTTTATAAGCACCTTTTTTTTTTTCTTTTAATAAAAAGTACCCTTTATTAATGTTGCTTACCCTTCCAAAAACACAAAAAAGCCAACTCTGCTTTAAAAGTTTACAGGTAAAAGCAGAATAATGTCTGTTCTTTTTTAGATTTTTCTTTTAGAGAAAATGCAGTTATGTTGGAAGGTGAACTTATGTTTACAATATTACATTTAGGATAAGATTTTGGCCTAAAACTCGTAATTATTCCTTAACAGTGGGTGAATTAGTACCCTTCCTCTAAACTTGTAGAGAAATGGCTTTCATTTAAATACTTACTGGCAAGTGATAATCTATCACAAACGAGTTTTTAAATGATATTTGTTTACATAAATGGCTACATATACCAGGCTAAAAAAGAGATTTATTTCAGTATTTAAGAATTTCCAAATAAGTATCTTTTGATGTGTCAAAGTATGAAACTATTGAAATAAGTAAGTGAGTCATTGGGGAAAAGTACCAATAATGCAGTTATTGGAGAAGATTTCTTCTGTTTCTTAAAGGCAATAGAACATACATTTTACAGAAGGAGTATGGTTGTGGCTGATTCTGTTTCGCACATAACCCAACACCTTCAACATCAAGCTCTTCATTCCATTGCTGTGGCCAAGGTATGTTAAAAGTCATCTTCATTAAATTGTGATCTTTATTGGCTTGTAGGTAGATCTTTGTCCTTTCACTCTTGGTTGAGCTAACTCATAACTGGCTTCTTCAACACAGACTTTAAAGTAAATATAATATTAGGCTCAACCTCTTCTGAAAGCAGAGCATGGTCCAGTAGTGTATTAATAGCCAGCTGAGCAGTACAGTTGTGGTCAGAGTCAGTTTGGGCCTTTAGAGGCACGTTTGGGTGAGAAGCTGTTTGACGTGTCTGTTCATCACAAAGCCTGGTAGTTCTTATAGTTTGACATTTTTCAGATACCCGGCAATGTCTTAGAAATGTCAAACTCTAATAAATGTTTTGCTTTGTTACCAGGGAGAGCTCAGTCTAATGGGAGACTTGAAATGAGGAAAATGACAATGGGATGCAATAGATAACCATTTCTTAACTCCTGCTGTGTGTGCTAAGCACAAAGTAGAGCCCTGGGGATTCAAAGAGAAAGCCAGACATTTCCTGCTTTTAAATTGCTTTTGCTCTGGTTTAGGCAAATAGCTTGTCCATCAGAGTCCAGCTGTGAGGTGGCTCAGTGATGAGCCCCGTATTCCTGGGGGTTTGCTCTAGGGAAGGGCAGAATTTGGTGTCCTGAGAGAGGGTGAGGTTTGAGTGGGGCCTTTGGAGGATGAAGGGATACCTTCCTGATCCAGTAGACTCCATCCATAAGTAAACGCAGTTTTAAAGTCAGTAAAATTATTTTTCTAATCAGCAAGTATTTATTAAAAACAAGGAAGGAAAGTCAGTCATGGAGGACTAATTCCGAATCTTGCCTTGAAGTTGGACATGGTCATCTAGCATGTGGCCTTCTCCCTTGATTGTTGAATCTGAAGTCAGATTTCTCTTTCCTTTTTTTCCTCTTCTTTTCTCATCAAGAAAAGAGTAATTTCGGACAAAAAGTACAGTGAGCAGCGTCTCGATGTCCTTTCTGCCCTCGTGTTAGCTGAGAATGCTCTTAATGGGCCGAGCACCCGTCAGAGGCGCCTCATCCTTTCCTTGGCTCTGAGTGTGGGCACCCAGATGGTATGTTCTCCTCGATCTGTTACAATGCATTCTGAGCCAACCTGGAATACAATGATGATGATGATGAACCAGTTTGCCCCTTCTTTTTTCTTTTTCTCAATAGAAAACTTTTAAGGACGAAGAGCTCCTTCCTCTCCAAGTAGTGATGAAAAAACTGGATCTGATAAGTGAACTTAGAGAAAGGTGAGCAGACTATGTTGGAGGTGGAAAAATAATCATTTTTATCTAGTAAATAGAAGAAGTCCTTTTCATCACTTTCTTAACTCAGAACTTGGCAGAAGTAGAGAATATGTGTATCTTGTTAGCAGTTCTCTCCTTCCTTGTAATAGTGCTTGAAACACCATGGATTTCTTTAGCTGATTTTCCCAATATTTAAAGATTAGCTCTTTGTGGCTAGTAAAAAGAGATCATTTCAGATGTATGTTCTTGTAAATGCTGCTTTGTATAATCCTCTACTCTGGAGAACTTTGTATGGTTTTTTTTAAAGGCTTCCTTGACCCCTGACGAATTAGGCTCGTAACAGATCTGCATTTGATATTTACTTCCTATCTGTGTCAAGGTAACAATCATGAATGCTTTGTGTTTCCTGACTGAGAGAGCCGAAGTTGGGAAGGAGTTCATTCCTTTTGTAACTGATGCCATTTAACTCCCATCACAAGAAGTGTCAATGAATTGTTGTATCCTTTATTGTAGGAAGCTTGGTCATTTGTTTCTCTGTTAGATGAAAAAGGTATTTTGACAAGTACTAGAAATAGATGACAGTGACCTCTTGTCCCATTTTTCAGAAGGTTTAACATTCTGACTTAGAGTGGGCAACACAGTTGAGAATAATGCATCCCTCGAAACATCAAAAAAGCGCTTCTTGTTAGCCTTTGTCCTTTAAAAGGCACTTGAACCTGTTGCCAGATATCTCATAAAATAGAAGCTTATTTGCCAGAGAGCACCTGATAGTGTCTTGCAGGAATGTGGAATTGGGTTTTTTTGAAGCCTAGTGATTTGGCATCTCAGAACCCTATTTCTTTCATTGTTGTATCTTGAATAGCTTTGGTTTCTTTGACCGCTTGTTACTGCTTTGTGTTGCAGAATCCAAACGCAGTGTGATTGCTGTTTCCTATACTGGCATCGAGCTGTCTTTCCAATTTATTTAGATGATGTTTACGAAAATGCTGTTGATGCAGCTAGATTACATGTAAGTATAAAATCAAAGAAAGCCTTAATAGAGAACACTTACTGGTTTAGCGTAACAAGCCAATGTCACTAGAATGTAACCAATAATTTCAGTTAGTGTTTTGCACATTGTTCTGATCTCCTGTATTCAGTTAAATAATTATGGGCGAAGTCGTAATATTATTATTAATGATACCAGTTCTAATTCCCTCTTTCTTTTCCCCTTAATCATTCTAACTTCAGTTAATTTAATTTCTCTGTTGGGTACAGTAATCATTTAAAAATCATTTACTCACAAAAACAGCATCTAAATGTGCTATGTTTAGTGTTAGAAATCAGCTTGTTTGAAAGGAATATTGGGAAAAAGAATCTGGGATGGAAGTTTTCTGAACTTAGAATATTTTTATAGCTGAGGGAATCTTCAGGAAGGAAGATTGGGAGAAAAAGTCATCTTTTGGACTGAGTTGATGTTTCCAAAATAAAATATGTACTATTTCCTGTGATGCAGGAAACTTAAGAGTATTTTGTTTCCTATTTGTCTAGTAACTTCTCTTTCTTCTTAGTACATGTTCAGTGCTTTACGGGATTGTGTACCTGCTATGGTGTGTGCAAGACATTTAGAATCTTATGAAATACTTCTGAATTGCTATGACAAGGAGATTATGGAAATTTTAAATGAGGTAACTGTATATTGTCTAAAAAAGAAAATATGTATTTGGAATGCAGTGTTTGGATACATTTTTAGATCAAAGCAAGCTTTGAGTAGGATAAAATTACTAAATGAAAGTTTGAAAAAGTACCACAAATGTTGTTGGTTAGTTTTTTTTGTTTTTTTTTGAAGCTCTGCGATTCTCATATTATCAGACTGGAAACCTGATGGAAAGTTTAATCAGGTATACATTTCTTTAGTGTATTTGGATTTTGAGTTTAGGTCTGAAATTTTTGGGACAAAATAGATTGGAGAATAAATAATATAATTTGAAGGTAGTTTATTTGAATACATTTTTGGAGATAATGAGCCCAATATTTTGATTAGGAAAAGACTATTTGTGTGGCTGAAAAAAATTGGTTGTTAACAATATCTCTTTAATCTCAAAATGTTAAGATTAATCTTTTTTCCTCTGGAGATTTTTAGCAGTCTGTGCTTAAAGGCAGAGGAGTTGAAGTTTTCTGCTTTTTGTCTGCTTAACAAGGATCGTGTAGGCTGCTTCTTTATCGCATACACACTTGAAGTAATTTGTAGAGTAGGGCTACAAATAGTAACAGTAGAAAGCAATGTGGCAGAGCTTCCTTTAGTACTTTCTGGGTCAAAATCTTAGTTGAAGGATTGGAGCAAAGTAATTCTTAGCTTCCAAATAAATGCTTTGTTCTGTGGCATTGTGACTGATTCTCTCTGTGCTTGGTTTCCTTGCTGGGGGGATGCCAGTATTACTGTCACTGGATGATTAAAGCAATGTGTGCTCCTCTTTGTCTGAGCAGCATCTGCTGGAGAAACTGTGCAGAGAGATTGAGAAGGACCTGCGCCTGTCTGTACATACCCATCTCAAGCTGGATGACCGGAACCCCTTCAGAGTCGGCATGAAAGACCTGGCCCTCTTCTTCTCCCTGAACCCCATTCGTTTCTTCAATCGCTTCATTGACATCCGGGGTGCGTGTTCCCTGATCCTTCCTGGGCTCAGTCAGGCCCAGGGGAGCCCTTCTTTCCACATGGATCTGTTTACACCCTGGAGGGGCTTCCTTTACCTTTCTATGGACCTACTTTCTGGTTCTTTGTATTTCATGTGAAAGGACCAGAGCTTCCCTTGGGAGGCAAGATGAGGTTTCCCTTCTTCTTGGCTTTCTCCTTCCTTAAAGTGGTCAGGATTCACTAGCTACCGAGTCACCACTTGGTATTTTTTGTTTTTGATTTAGCTTTTGTAACGCATTATTTGGACAAGACTTTCTACAACCTCACAACAGTCGCTCTTCACGATTGGGCCACTTACAGTGAAATGAGGAATTTAGCAACTCAGCGTTATGGCTTGGTTATGACGGAGGCCCATCTTCCCAGTCAGACTTTGGAGCAGGTAGAGTATGTGCCAAGCATATTGAAAAAGTTTGGTAGCGAGCCTCTTTTATGCATCATTTTGTGTAGGTTTATTTGCATTGTAAATAGCATCTTGCTTCACTTGAAGACAATAGGTAGAAATCTAAACTTGATGTAAGAAGATTAGAGCACAGTTATTGCCATTTGAAAAGATTCACTATAGATTTCCTTTATATCAACCTCCTCTACAACCTTTTAGAAATGATCTAACACTGGCCCTGGGGTCCTGGAGTCAGGAGAGCCTGAGTTCAAATTTGGCCTTACATTCTTACTTTCTGTGTGACCCTGAGCAAGTCACTTAACCTAATTGCTTCCCCCTTCTCCTCACTAAAGAAAAAATAAAATAAAATTTTGAACATGCACACTCTTGGAGGAGCACATTTGTTGCAAAAAGGGAAGGAGCTAGTGAGTATGTCGCTATTTGCCAGGGTCAGAGTTAGGGGTCTTAGAGCTTGTTTGCCACATGTGTGAGGTTGATCGTTCTCAGGCAAAGAGTGTGGGCTTGCCCCTAATTTACAGAATAGCCAGCCTAGTTTTGCAGGATGGGGCTTCTTCGTAGCTGAGGTGAGGTAATGCTGAGGTTGTTCAGGATGGTTCTCCCAGCGAGTTTCCTACTCAGATTTTACAGATTCAGAAAAGCCTTATTTTTGTCGCATCTTTTATGCCACCATCTTTTGGCCATATCTGGTGCCATAGGAGGAAAAATCTATTAGAGATAAAAGTCCTGGGACGGAGAGAGCTGGGGATTGAGAGCTTATGAAAAAGGAGACAAGCCTGGACCTTCTGAGGACTCTTTGATGAGGTGACCAGCTGTCTCTGGTGTTTGACGGAGCAGAAAGAGTAGCATGGGCACTTACTCTCCTCTTTTCTCCTATCTCCTTATGAGAAGTGTGGGGAGGATGAGTCCTAGATCTCTGCTTCTTTTAGGAGCTCAGTAGTTTTTTTCCCTCAGTTGATATTACCTACAATTCTTGAGTCACATTATGGAGATTATTGCTAGTGTCTCTGTTTAAAGGACATTTTGTATCCTTTGGGAATGTCCCATGGAGAGACCAAGTTACTGTTTCTTTAAGGTTTTAAGTAGTTGGTTAACTTTATATAACCAGAAAATCAGTGTTGTTGACTTTTGATAGAGGTCCTAAGTTCTCTGCATAGTCCATAGTCTGTGATAGATTAATTTGTAATGATCTTAAGCCATTGATAATGTGATTTCTAATTGGATTGAATTTTAGGGTCTGGATGTTTTGGAAATCATGAGAAACATTCACGTATTTGTGTCCCGATACCTCTACAACCTCAATAATCAGGTAAGTGGTGACAAGGATTTGAGGAGAAGAGTGATACATTTCCAGAGATGGGAAAGTTGTTGTCTAAATCTCTTTCTCTGTTTTTGGCTTCATACCAGGGCTTACTTAGCACCAAATCTGGGTGCTTTATAAATGAATCTTAACTGAAGCCTTTTCATTGAAAATCTTCGGTCTTGGATAACTAGAGTGTGTGTGGTAATTTTTTGATTCAATGTGTTTTGATTTATTGACTAAACATAAATCTGTTTACTTGCAGATATTCATTGAAAGGACCAGCAACAACAAACATTTGAATACAATTAACATCCGACACATTGCAAATTCAATTCGTACTCATGGGACAGGAATCATGAACACAACAGTAGGTACCTTTTACTTTTTCCCCTCTGGATCAGTAATTTTATAGGTGTGGGGAACTCCCCATTGGTTTTGAAAATATATTTTCCCTGTTGTACAATGTAACGTTGTGCTTGGGATGCTTTGGAGATGATACAATACCTAATGAAGCTAATGATTTTCAAGGATCCTCAAGAACTTTGGATGTATAAATTTTTAGTTTATGCAAGAAGTAAGTTTATTGAAACTTGTCTTTATATAATTCATTAAAATAGGGTTCTTACAACTTTTACTGGGCAATTTATCATTTAGGTATTCTCTGTGCCCTTGAAAGTTAAAATGAGGGCAACATATTCTTTAATTCAGATCTTTCATAAAATCTGACTGCTCTTTCCTGCACTTAGTTTAAAATTTTTAGTAGATATTAAAAAGTTAATGTGGTCATTGGTAGGTAATTAGCTGTTATAATTTGTATGTTTTAAGTTTTTCATTTTTGCTTATTAAAATTTTCAGGTAAATGCATAGTATAATAAAGTCTTTTTAAAAATTAAAACATTTTTGAAGAATTTAAAAATCAACCTTACAGTGAAAGTTATTCATCCCATAATTATTTTGATTCCTCTTTTCTATCTCTGCAACCTCATGATTGCTTAGAGGAAAGATGTGATTTGTGAGATGTGACTGAAGGAGGGATTGCAGGATGGGGAGAGAGTTTCTGCACTTGAAATTTCCAGACTTTGTGTAAGCCATTGTCTGCCAGAATTAAACCAGTTATAAATATTGACAGGTTAGTTACTATAGGCCTCGCACTATTTAATAATAGTAAACAACCTGGTCTCTAGCCTCTCAGAGCTTTCAGTACCCTTTTTTCTTTTAAAAATGTAATTTATTTCTTTATCTTCAATTACTGTCTACCTATGCATTTAAAAAAAAATAAATTTTTGGATACCTTTTGTTTTTACATCACCTATAATTTCCAGTGTCTTCTCCCAGAGAGCCCAACCTAAGAGAAAAAAAAGAAGTAAAAAAAAGTCTCATTAAAACTAACCAAATATACTGAAAATGCCTAATGTTGTGTTTAGTGTTATATCCATCCCATAGTCTCTTCCTTTTTGGAAAGATTAATGAGATTGTCTTCACATATTATTTTTTATTTGGGGCCAAGCTTTTTTATTGTAATTTCTTTAAATTTTTTTAAGTTAACAAGCATTTCTTTTTTTTTTTCCTTTTTTCTTTTTAGCTCTTCCACTTTTAATGGAAGAATAAAATTACAGAATCATAATTTGTTGATAAAAATTTTACAGAATTTATAGAAGTTTTTCTACTCATATTTTTTTGTACACCACAATTTGTTATTCTCCAATCAGTGAGCACCGATTTCCATTTTTTTATTACTATTAAAAGGACTGCTATGAATATTATGGTTTTAGTTTGTTTTTCTATGTACAGATTTTATTTGAGATGTTTTTCAGCCTTGATTTTCTCTTCTGATCTCAGTTACTTCAATCTCAGCATATCTAAGACCAAATTAATCTTTTAATTTTTTTTTTAATTTTAAACTTCACAAACCAGTATACTTGAGAATAGAAATAGAAGGCTGTACATGAAATCACACTCTTTTGCATTTTTACAAAGAATTATGATAAATTCAGCATGATAAATGTACGTTGGTCTACTTTTGAACCCCTTTTTGTTCTGTGCTTTAAAAAAATCCCCCAATAATCTTTTTTTTTCTTTAGCATCATTATTACTAGTTTTCTTCTTCATCACCTTTTTGTAGTTATGACTATTGACACTGGTTTTAAAAACTCATAAGGCGCTTTTATACTATATCCTGCTTTCTGATTTTGAATTTTAACTTTCTAACAGGTTAATTTCACCTACCAATTTTTGAGAAAGAAGTTCTATATATTTAGCCAATTTATGTATGATGAACACATCAAATCCAGATTGATCAAAGATATCAGGTTTTTCAGGGAAGTCAAGGATCAAAATGATCATAAGGTATGTTGTATATACTTGCTATTTGTATATTTATATACAGTATACAAAGTATATTGTATATACTTTCTTATAATTATGATTTGATAGAATTTCAAAGGCAGTCTGGAAAGTTTGGCCTTGGAAAAGATATGAATGATTATCCTGGCTATATGACCTAAAACAGATTTAACTACTTGGTGCCGCCAGTAACTCTGAGAATCAATCACAGATGAGATAATGATCTTCATTGGGGGAAGAAGTTTCCCTACCGAGTTTCCCCATCTTCATGATGTCACAGGCCCGGACCAGATATAGATTGCTCTTGTAGGCAATGTAGGCAGCTTATAAAGATCAGTTAGAAATGCCATATTTTAGTGATGCCTTGCATCTTTTTGAGGGATTATTGAGACAGTCAGAGGAACTAATCAAAACAGATTGGTGGAATATGCATTAAAAGGGCATTATATCAAATAAGAGATTATACTATTTATGGCAGTGCTTACTAATAGTGATTCCATGCTTAGATGTATATCACTGAAGCTTATGTGATCATGTTCTCTCTCTCTAGAAGGAAAAAGAAGTCTGTGTTGTTATTTCAAAATGAATTTATCAATCGTCCCCTAATCGTGTTGTTTTGAAAAACCCCATTGCCTGCTTGGTGGCAGTCTATATTCTAGCTACTGGATATGACTTGGGAATGAATGGCTTTGTGAGCCTCTGCCCTCCAGGAGAGATTTCATCTGCCTGTCATTCTGAGATGAAGAAGCAGGTGTCCCCACAGTGGGGACATGGTTCTGTTTCTGAACCCCTGGGCAGGTGGTCATAGTGATGATTAGCATTTATTCAAGGGAAGTGTTTTTTCTGTGAGTCTTGACAAAGAAAAGAAGGATAGCTATTAACGTCACATTTTGTCATTTCCCTTTTTAAAAATGGCTACTGTTTCTTATGAAAACACAAAGGATGGAAGCTTTAAACCCCTTTTCTAGCAGCAGCCTATTCTTCTAGGCCCTCAGTACATTGCTCAACATCACACAGTTGGTCTTCCAGCGACATTGGCCCACTAGATCCTCCAAGCCGTCGTCTTCTGTTCCTAACTCTGTGACTTATATAGTTTGTCCTCCAGCCCTCCTAGAATGCCCTCATTTCTCAACTACCATGTCCGTCAAAGAAGCCTTTCCTGATCCCCATCATCATACGTTTGTGTTCCTGTTGCCTTGCATAGGACCTGGAACATAGATGCTTAGTAAATGTTTTTTATTAATAATAAACTCCTGGAGGCAGGACAGATTTTCTTTTGCCTCTTTTTATATCCCTAGTACTTAACTCGGTGCCTGGTACATAGTAGGTACTTGATAAGGATTGATTAATTGCTGGATTGCATAAATTCTGTAAACAAATTAGAATGCAAAATGGAGTTAATATTAAAAACTTATATGTAATATCTGCATTAAGGATAATATATTTCTACTGTGTTCTTATGAAGGTACTCGTAAAACTCTTTCTCTCTAGTATCCTTTTGAAAGAGCAGAAAAATTCAATAGAGGAATCAGAAAACTTGGAATAACACCAGATGGACAGAGTTACCTAGATCAGTTTAGACAGCTCATCAGCCAAATAGGTAAGAAGAATTGTTGTGGAAATTAGAATTAATTATTTTTACAGGAATCCTTTCTTAAGTAACCAACTTCATGTAGGACACCTAATGATGCTCTTTTGAGAATGTCACTTTTTTCCTTTTGAGATAAGGTTCCTCTGAACATACTAGATTTATTGTTATCTTAAATGAATTTAATATTTTGAAAATTTTTGAGTTTTAATTTAATCCATTAAATTGATTTATATATATATAAAATATATTTGATTTGATATATAAATTTAATTTAAATATAAATTTTATTTATAAACTTGATATATAAATTTGACATTTATATATCAAATTAAACTTATATGTCAAAATATTTACATATCAAATTTATAAATCAAATCTATATGTAAAAACTTGATAGATAAATATTTTCTAATATAGTATGGCTACAATTAATAAAACAATTACAATTAATAAAAGCTCTTCGGGGTCCTCAGTAATTTTTAAGAGTGAAAAGAGATCTTGAGGTCCAAAATTTGAGAACCACTGGCTCTGTGGCTAGAATCCTGGTCTTGAGAGAAGAAAATCTGGACTACTGTTTATGTGTACTGGTTATGTGATTGGGCAAGACACCAAACCTCCCTGTGCCTTAGGCAGCTCTGAGACTGTAAGTGAAAAAAAGAATTGCTGGGCTGCATTCTTAGAAAGAACTGCTTCACTGAGAGCTTGCTTGGACTAGTAAAATTACAGGTACAGACCAAAAAGAAAAGAAAAAAAGTACTATACAGGTGTCCCAAAAATCTTAGTGCAAAAGACTTCCCAGAAGTCTGTGTAAAGTCTGTCTCTTCCCAGAAGACAACTGTGTAAACATATATATACACACACATTTATACATATATTAGTATAAAGTTTTGAGAAATTAAAAGATGTCAGTAGATCAATAAAAAATGAAATATTAAATTTTTCTCATTAATTTTCTTGTATCATATCTCTCACATTTGCTTATATATTGTAGCATGCTGTTCTTCAGGGATTTTTTTTGTGTGCCAAGTTTCTCTTTATAAATAGCTATAAGCTCTTTGGAGAGGGTGACTGTCTCTTTGACTTTAACGCCTCCACTCTGCTGGGTGTAGAATGGATACCCCCATTTTCTATTTGAACTGAATTTCAAAAAGTGATGTATGCTTTAGAGCAGTGGTCCTCAAACTTTTTAAATAGGGGGCCATTCACTATCCCTCAACTGTGGAAGGGCCGGACTATAGTAAAAACAAAACCTCACACTCTGTCTCCGCCCCTCAGCCCATTTGCCATAACCCGGCGGGCCGCATAAACGTCCTCAGTGGGCTGTAATTTGAGAACCCCTGCTTTAGGGAGTATATACTCTGGAATATAGTCCTTATAGATCTGCTTCATTTCTGTAATTAAAACTTATTTTATCTTGTTAGGGCTATTAAGATACTATAATGTCAGACTTAGAACTTTAGAATTTTTTGTGAATTTTTGTGAATTTTTCACTTTGTAATACTATTAAATATATACTATTTATATTAATTTAAATTAATAGTATTTAAATAAGGAAAGGTTGTAGATGGAAGTGCTTATGTTTTATTTTACATGGTAACTAACTAAATGACTGCAGATCTTATTTATGACCAGTGTGTAGCTATGCTTTGGTTGTAAGACTTGATGAGACTCTTTTGCCACTCCATCTAATGGCTTCCTTTGTCATCTTAAAGGGAATGCGATGGGCTATGTGCGAATGATCCGGTCAGGTGGGCTCCACTGTAGCAGCAACGCCATCAGGTAGGGGCACACAGCCCCCATCTCTTTATCTTACACTCTGTCCCTTTGTGCTATTTGGTTTGAGTTTCTAAAGCTCCTCCTACAGGAGAGAAGCTTCTTTCTCTTCTAATCAGACACATTGGTGGGTGATAGAAGACATCCTTTAGAACAGGGGACGTTGGTGCATTCTCTGTTGCACTTGAAGACTTCATCTCTGAAAAGCTTTTCCTTTATTTATTTATTTTTTTTTTTCATTGCTATTAATCTAATTTTACAAAGTAGTACAGGCCACTCTCAGATAGCTTTTGATCACCAGGATCAGTTTGTTTCTTGAGCTCTCAATATTTGATGTAGCAGTTCTGAATCCTGTAAGTCAAGTGCTTGGTGATTTGGTAGTTTAAATAAATCACTCTGAATACTTAATTTTTAGTTGAATCACACTGCCTGTGTAAGTTGAATATGATACCAATTTTTAGTGACATCCTCCACAATTTACTATAGGTTTGTTCCTGATCTTGAAGATATTGTCAATTTTGAAGAACTCGTTAAAGAAGAAGGACTTTCGGAAGAAACACTCAAAGCAGCCAGGTAATGTTGTATTTGGAGATTAGAGAAAGTACTTGGGGTCAAGCTTGATCAGACAGCAAACAAGGAACTAGAAAGGGACCTATGAAAGTGAAATTTAAGACAGGATTCTGAAATATCATACTTGTTCAAAAATATTGATTTTTGAGCAATTATTTGTTTAACATCAAAAACCTAAATAAAATTAAAGGTCATGCTTCTTAGTAGATACCGGACAATGGGGCTTTTAATATTTGGTTAAGAACGAACTCTCCCATAAAAGTTCTCTTTTTGCTTCCCACTAGAGCTTTGGGCTAGAATTGATTTTTCTGATATGACTTTAATGAATTGTTCTCTGTTAATCGTATATATATGGGAAAGACTTCCTGTTCCTTGGGAGAAAGTAAGCTCTCCCAAGTCTCGATTTCAGTTCTCAGGAAGTGTTTGCTTTTATTTGCCCAGGATTCCCTTTGACCTTATTTTCCAAATCTTTTCCCAATTCCATATGGTGTCTTGAGACGGTTCGGCACTACAATTCTCATCTATTCTGCATGTCTGGAATCACTGGAGGTTTTTGGTAACATCTCTCATCCAATCAGCCTTCAAGCTGCCATTTTAGTGACCTGCTGATTACTCATTGGGCTGTGGGGTGGGAGCTGCCATGTCTGTGTCCAGAAGGCCCTTCTAGGCTGGACGAGAGGACAAAAAGGGCTCATGTCAGACCTGGCCAGGAGGGGGCCGGGCTACCAGGGACGGCTCTGTGCTCTTCCTTCTTGCGGGCCTTCAGTGCCAGGCTCAGTGCCTGCACAGGCTGTGGAAGAGACTCTCTGGATTGGTAGCTGAGACTGCTCTCAATTCCAGCTTTGAAATGTTGTGGCTCCTTTCTAACTTCAGTACTGCTGCTGCCTGAGGAAGGCCAGAGAGATCTAGCTGTCTAGAGGGAAGGGATGTTGCTGGAGGATTGCGGACTTCTCTTCAGTAGATTGGAGTGACTTTAAGCAGGAGGTTACTTTTGCCTCTTTCAAATATTCCAGTTCAGAAGGAAAGAAAAAACGCCTTTTAGCCATCACAGCTCTGGCATGGAAGGCTGTCACATAGGCGCCAGATCGCCGTGGGGAGAGGAGCGTGTGGGTTCTTCTGGCAGATAACTAGTGGGTTTGGGGGCACACTTGGGGTTTAATTTATGCTTAGTCAGCCCAGTTTCTGCTCCGTTACAAACACCCAAAGTAAATGGACCCTTTGTTTCATGCTAAATGTAAGCACAAGTATGTACAAAACCACTAACAGGCCTAGCTTTTCTAGATTCTGGAGCATAACCCAAGCAGTCCTCTGGCTGTGGGGGGGATGTCTCCAAAACTGGCCTGAAGCCTTTCAGTTCTAGGATATGTGAAACATTTTGGATCTATCTGTGCTTCTGGAGGCTGAGGATAGATTACAGCTCCTTTCTTTATAATTGCCTTTCTGCTTAAACCAGTGCTAACCTTAATCTGAATATTTTAATCATTTCATTTGCAGAGCCATGAAAAATGTTATATTTTAAAAACCTCACTGCCCTGGTTATGCTGGTATTGTCGCTGTTTCATGGGCTTACTTACGTCATGCTTGATCCGTCTAAGCTGTGCTTTGAACCCAAAGAAGCACAGGGGACACAGAGCCGGCTCAGGAGAGTTTTTTTGAGCTGTTCCTTGGACTGTTGTAAACCAGCAGAAAGGCTCTTGGATGTGTAGAGGCATTCAGGCGGTGCTCTTGAGCTGGAGTTGGTGAATTCTATCCCTGTGCCCAGCTGAGAGATAGAGAACAGGAGGCCAGGGGCAGCACTGAGGCTGGAGAGAATAGTTCCTGGGGGCAGAGGGAGCCCTGGGGCTAATCGAAGAGATATCTAAATTTCATCTAGGTGTCATGATAGAATGTGTCTCCTCTGTTACAACACAGCC
Organism: Sminthopsis crassicaudata; assembly: GCF_048593235.1. NCBI lineage: Eukaryota > Metazoa > Chordata > Mammalia > Dasyuromorphia > Dasyuridae > Sminthopsis > Sminthopsis crassicaudata. The sequence continues at coordinate 291,907,148 of NC_133621.1, forward strand.
CCACCTTCATTTTAGGAAGATCATTCTGGCTGAAAGGAAAGAGTGAGGAGAATCTGGAGGCAAGGAGAGCACGCAGAAGGGTATGATGGGAGGTGACTAAGGCAAGCTCCGGACATTGGCTCCTTTAGGGGAGAGAAAGCCTGAAGAAGGAACAGCAGAGATATAGTAAAGTGCTGGACATGGGGCTGAGAAGGGGAGGGAGGAGCTGAGGGCTTGGGTCACCAGGAGATGGGGGGGCTCGGCTTTCGTCATGCTGAATCCAAGCTCTCTGTCCGACTTCTCGAGTTGGAGAATGAAGCCAAAGATAAGAGGCTGGACCTGGATAAACAGATGGAGAATTATCTGCATAGAGAAGATAGTTTGGATCCATGAGAGATGATGAGTGAAGGTCCAGCAGAGAGCCTTAGGGGTCCCCAGAATTTAGTGGGGAGGACCAAGGCAAAAATCCAGAGCAGTCAGATCCCCTTCTTCAGGAGGAGACCCAGAGGAGAGAAATGTGAAAGTCTGAGGGCAAGGGCTGATCACAGAGCCAGGGGCTGCAGCAAGAGCAGGAAGGAGGAGAGAGGAAAGGTCATTACATCTGGCACCTTGGGAGAGGAGCATTTCCATTGGAAATTGGACTGAGTATAGTTGGGTGGCAGGTGATAATGGTGGTGGTGTCCTGTGTGCTTGAGGAGGATCCGAATAACTCCCTGTGTTCACTGTGCCTGACTCTGGCTCATCAGACCAGCACGAGCTCAGAAGACTCTGGCCAGGTGAGTGCAGGTTGAACAAATGGCAGAGCAGGACATGAGAAGGAACAAGAGGCCAGAGGGCTGAAGGATCAGAGGGAGGAAAGGGGCAGCCAGAGTGTGGCTGGAATCGAGGGCTCCACCACTGAGGGCTGAATGGCTAGGAGGCGAGTCATGGGGAAGCTCCCAGTGTTATGGACAGTAAGGCAGAGGCAGAATGACAGAAGAGTCTGGTCGTGTAAAGGAACCTCAGTCCTGGTCACTCATACATCAGGGCTGGTGGTGAGAGTTAATATAACTGCCTCCGTGTGGGGCTGAGATGGCATCTGGGGGAGCAACTTCTAGTATGAGCACAGGAGTGGGGTGGGAAAGAAAGGACGAGGACGTATTGGGGCTTGGCAGGGATGGCTACTGGATTCGTGCTTGGATGGGGCATGTGGGATGGGTGAACCTCAGAGGGGAAGAGGGACAGAAGGCAGCAGGAATGGGAGTGGGGAGCAAGGAGTCTTCTGAACTCCCTACAGCTGGCGAAGCTCCGGAGGCAGAAGAGGCATCTCCCCTCGAGCATCGGTGGTCCTGGGGTCTGATGCTGGGTCTTTAGAGCTGCTCAGACTCTTGCCTCTTCTCATACAGAACATAATTCGGCTTTCTCCATGTGATTTCCAGTTTAAAACCTTGGGCCCTTGAGTATGATGCTGGTGGAAGTCGGCTAACATCTCTACTTCCTTGGCCCTGGGGGTCAGGAACCAGCAACATGTCATTCAACCTTCTTGTCCCTCCCCTTTCTCTTCTGACTTCTTTAGGCAGCTGGACTCGGTCCTCAGCGACCACACACGGAATTCCGCTGAAGGCACAGAGTATTTCAAGATGTTGGTGGATGTTTTTGCTCCCGAATTCCGGAGTCCCAAGAATATGCACCTCCGAAATTTCCACATCATCGTTCCTCCCTTGGTCAGTACTTTGGGCCAGTGAATTTCTGTACATTTGATCCTTGATGTATTGGGAGGCTTTCTGCACCTTTGGGGGAATGGAAGGGAAGGGAATAAGCTTGTGAGCGCCTTGTGTGGGCCAGGCCTTCCTTGTAAAGCTAAGTATGGTATGGACATCCTCTCATTTGACCATCAGATAATATTACATGAGCTTTTTTTGCACTCAATATTGATGGTTTTCTTATTGTTGGAGACATTTTGAACAATTCCTGGCACAGTGAAACTGAGCTTGCTTTCTGTGAATCTATTCTGCTTGTTCCCAGCCAGCTGTTTGTGACTCACCACGACTGTTGTGGAGAGGCTGCCTGCCAACATGCCGTTGTCAGAATTAAACTAGATTAGTTCATCATACTCTCTCCAATCATCTTTTTGTTTGCAGAATTGTTGCCATAAACAATTTTATTTTTAATGAATAATGACAAATTTCGTTAATAATTACTTATGACAAATTCTCATCGTCAAACTCTGAGGAATTTTCACCAACATCTTGAAAGGGTAATGTTCAGCAGAATTTCCCAACGTCGTAACTAAATGTACGATCCTGTTACAACACATACCCTCCAAGGATTCTTTTTGCTTGCAGAATTGTTGCCATAAACAGTTTAATTTTTAATTAATAATGACAAATTTTGTTAGTAATTAATTACGTATGACAAATTCTTATTGCCAGACTTTGAAAAAAATTTCATCTTGGAAGAGTAATGTTCAGTAGAATTTCCTAACATCCTAAGTAAATGTATGATCCTGTTATAACATATACTCTAAGTATTCTTTTTCAACCCAAGAATGTGCCAGGACCAAAATGGAAGTGAATTCAATGTATTTAATACCAGCATGACTGCTTCTAGGTCTGGGATTGGTTTCCCCCTGAAAAAGGCAACTATCCATTTACTGAGTCTGAGACAGGGGCCTTGCCTTCAGAGCAGCTGTCGTTGGGTAACCAGCTATGATTATGTGAAAAATCAAATATGAGGATTGTACGAACTCTTCAAAACAAGAGTAGAAAAGCTGTTGCAAGGTCATGGTTCATTGGCAGATTAATTCTACAGGAAGTAATTATCATGAGTATTCAAATGAGGAAGACACGAGCCTGTCCATAGATGAGATTCGAGTCGGACTCCAGGAATTTGGCAGGAGATGGTCAGTTGGAGGAGGGAGACAGAGTAATTGTGAGGCCAAAGCAAAGAAATGTGAGATTTGTTTCCCATGTAGAAGACTGCAAGTGAACTAATTTGGTTCAACCTTAAAACTTGTTAGAGAGTAAGGAGTCTCAGTGATCCATTTGTCAAAACACTTGGGGAGTGTTTTAAATCCAAAGTGTGACATGGTAGAAACATTATTTTAGATCATTAATAGAATGGATGTGCCAGTAGTGGGAAGGAAGAGAAAGGTACTGATTTGAGGATTCTGAAGGGCAAAAGTATATCATGGTTGATTGGTTTGGGGGAAGATGTGGAAATTGAGACAGGTTTTGAATCTCAATGACTTGAATAAGTGATTCCATTTATTAATTGAAGGAAGGAAAGTGGAGCAGCAGGAGGCAGTTTTGTAAGGTAGCTGGGGAGTTTTTGATATGCCGAATTTGAAGTAAGAGCTGGTCATTCCCATGAGAACAATGATAGGCCTTTAGAAATGGGGATCTGGAGCTTAGGAGAGAGATCAGGTCTGAGGAGAAGGTTGGTGTTGGAAAGAGGAAGAGAATATGTGGAGAGGAGAGGGCCAAGGAGTGTTGACTGCATTTCGAGCACAGAGGGAGGAAGCAGAGCCAGGGTCCAGATGCACATCGCCCACGGGCATCCACTTAAATGCATTTTTGTGAAGAAAGCCTTTTAGAGCAAAGGAAGTATATGTGAATGCACATGGAGGTTATTCTAAAACTGTTGCTCTTCCCAATCATCAACTCTTTCCATTTCAGACCCTCAATTTTGTAGAACATTCCATTAGCTGCAAGGAGAAATTGAATAAAAAGAATAAAATGGGAGCAGCTTTTACCGATGATGGCTTTGCCATGGGTAAGTTTGACTGGATTGTGTTTTCCATTAGTTTTATGGGCCCAGTGTCATAGATTCTTAGAAAAGTTAGCTATATTAGCTCTTTTCCCATTGTTGTTGTTGAACAATATCGATTGTAGTTTTCCTTCTCAGTAGTATTATCTTTTTTGGTCATGTTGTGTGGGTATCATTCACGCCTCTTGTTAACATGCTTGTGGCATTTCTGTTGCCTGTGCCCATTTAGCCTGGGTTTGCAGGGTAGTTTTTTGGGTGCTTTTGTGTAGCTGGTTGCCATGACTGTCCTGCTCCAAGGAAGAAAATCCTCCTTCTACCTTAGTTCTCCCTTTCTCCCCCACCTTCCCATCACAGTAGCAACTACTGCTGATGTGTTGGCAAATTAGTGGCTTTATTTTTTAGTTTTGGCAGGACTTCTCTCGAGCTCATGAAATATAGTTTATAGCATTTTTCCCTCTGTGGAGAAATGAGGATAGGATAGGTATAGCTAAGCTATAAAATGAAATTTAAAGGAGATTCATTTTAAATGTCTTAATTTCATGATGAAAACAAAGAATGACAGAGTAACATTTGTGCCTGAATTTATTATTTTGCTTTGTTCATGACTGCAGGTGTGGCTTATATTCTCAAGCTTCTGGATCAATACCAGGAGTTTGATTCCCTTCACTGGTTCCAGTCAGCCAGAGAGAAGTACCTCAAGGAGATGAGGGCTGTGGCCAAGCAGCAGAATGTACAGTCAACCAGTCAGGATGAGAAACTGCTGCAGACAATGAATCTGACCCAGAAGCGCCTCGATGTCTACTTACAGGTAAAAAGACTAAATGCGACTCTGACATCCAGGGCTTTGCAAGGGACAGAATCCCCATACCACTCTGGCAGGTGGAGGAATCAACATTTAGAATCTCACCAGGGGGATTGTATTTCTTAATTGGGTTTCTGTATCTCTTTGTTCAATAAGATCTTAAAAATAAGATAGAAAACATTCGAAACTGTTTTAAACATTCTTCATTATTTTTATTTAGGAATTTGAGTTACTCTATTTCTCACTGAGTAGCGCGAGAATTTTCTTTAGAGCAGACAAGACTGCAGCTGAAGAAAACCAAGAAAAGAAGGAGAAAGAAGGTTAGTAAATTTAGTTTTGGAAAGTTTAATGAAAATTTCTTCATCATTGTACAGTATCTCATTTCTGTACAAGGCAGACTGGCAGCTTCAGCCCTCGGGGACACAGCCTTGGTTCCAGAAGTGAATAAAAAGGGTCTTCCTGTAGCTCAGACTGCTGCTTTGCATTTTCCTTTGAGAACTTTAGGCCTCCTTAGAGCCTTGCTGACTTTTATCATGTTCGTGACCTACTAATGCTTTGGGCTTCCAGAACCACAGATAATGATTGGCAACTCAATAAAAAGGGGGCAGGGAAAATACACACTAAAAAGGGCTGAGATGCAGCTGAAAACCTGCTATTGAGGGAGGCCAGAGATCGAAAAAGCTGGCACTGAACTAGCAAAACATAGCCTTTGGGGACCACCGAGTGTTGGAGCAAGTGAGATCATAGCACCATGACCTGCCTCACAATGAAACTTATGAGGAAGACACTTTGGAAACCTTGTTTTTTATTTTTCCTAAAATATTGCCGTGTCATAAGGTAGCATTATGCACTATAATAAATCATCAAGAAAATTACGCGTGGTAATACTCTGTAGGAAAACAAGGAAATACTAACTTTTTATTTTTTTTTTAATATTCTTTTTGATTAGCATGCATTTATTTCTTCTCCCCTCCAACTTATTATTATTATTATTTTTTTTTTTTCTAAGGCTGGGGTTAAGTGACTTGCCCAGGGTCACACAGCTAGGAAGTGTTAAGTGTCTGAGATCAGATTTGAACTCGGGTCCTCCTGAATTCAGGGCTGGTGCTCTATCTACTGCGCCACCTAGCTGCCCTCTCCAACTTTTTTTTTTTTTTTTATTTTTTTATTCATTTTTCCAAATTATCCCCTCCCTCCCTCCACTCCCTCCCCCCGATGACAGGCAATCCCATACATCTTACATGTGTTACAATATAACCTAGATACAATATATGTGTGTAAATACCATTTTCTTGTTGCACATTAATTATTAGCTTCCGAAGGTATAAGTAACCTGGGTAGATAGACAGTAGTGCTAACAATTTACATTCGCTTCCCAGTGTTCCTTCTCTGGGTATAGTTATTTCTGTCCATCATTGATCAACTAGAAGTGAGTTGGATCTTCTTTATGTTGAAGATTTCCACTTCCATCAGAATACATCCTCATACAGTATTGTTGTTGAAGTGTATAGTGATCTTCTGGTTCTGCTCATTTCACTCAGCAACATCCAACTTATTTTTTTAAGAAGAAAAGGAAACCCTTATACCACATATGTAGTCTAGTAAATTTTCACATCGGCCTGATTGACCATATCTAAACAGTGCATGTCTCAGTCTGTACCTTGAGTTCCTCATCTCTCTCTTTCAGGGGATTGTCAGTATTCTGGAATCTTGATTGGTCAGTGCATCAGTTGGCATTCTTAAATCTTCCAAAGTGGTTTGTCTTTACAGTTTTGTTACTGTGTAGAAGTTGTCCTCTTGCCTGGACTCACTTCCTTTCTTCTTCTTCTTCTTCTTCTTTTTTTTTTTTTTTTTTTTTTTTTTGTTTAGGCAATTGAGGTTAAGTGACTTGCCCAGGGTCACAAGTGTTTAAGTGTCTGAGGCCAGATTTGAACTCAGGTCCTAATGACTTCAGAGCTGGTGCTCTATCCACAGGGCCACCTAGCTGCCCCATGGGCTCACTTCTTTCTGCAAATCTTATCAAGTGTCTGTGTAACTATCCTCTTTATCATTTTATGGCACTACTATTCCATTATATTCATTATTTGTTAAGACATTCTTCAATTAATAGACAACCTCTATTTCAGAAAAGCCTGGAAAGACTCACATGAACTGATGCTGAGGGAAGTGAGCAGAATCAGGAGAACATTGTACACAGTAACATCAAGATTATGTGATGATCAGCTATGATAGACTTAGCTTTTCTCAGCAGTAAATTGGTCCAAGATAGTTTCAATAGACTTGGGATGAAAAATGCCATCCTGAGAGAGAACTGTGGAGACTGAATGTGAATTGAAGCACACTATTTTCACCTTTAAAATTTTTTTTTTGCACTCTTTTTTTTTAGAATTTTTTTTTTTGCACAGTATATATATGAATGAGTAATTTTTAAAAATAATATTATCCCTTGTATTCATTTTTCCAAATTATCCCCCCCCCTCTATTCCCTCCCCTAGATGACAGGCAATCCCATACATTTTACATGTGTTACAATATAACCTAGATACAATATTATGTGTGTAAATCCAATTTTCTTGTTGCATATTAAGTATTAGATTCCGAAGGTATAAGTAACCTGGGTAGATAGACAGTAGTGCTAACAATTTACATTCGCTTCCCAGTGTTCCTTCTCTGGGTGTAGTTATTTCTGTCCATCATTGATCAACTGGAAGTGAGTTGGATCTTCTTTATGTTGAAGATTTCCACTTCCATCAGAATACATCTTCATACAGCATTGAAGTGTACAGCAATCTTTTGGTTCTATTCATTTCACTCAGCAACAGTTCATGTAAGTCTCTCCAAGCCTCTCTGTATTCCTCCTGCTGGTCATTTCTTACAGAGCAATAATATTCCATAACCTTCATATACCATAATTTGCCCAACCATTCTCCAATTGATGGACATTCATTCAACTTCCAGTTTCTAGCTACAACAAAAAGAGCTGCCACAAACATTTTGGCACATACAGGTCCCTTTCCCCTCTTTAGTATTTCCTTGGGATATAAGCCCAGTAGTAGCACTGCTGGATCAAAGGGTATGCACAGTTTGATAACTTTTTGGAGCATAGTTCCAAATTGCTCTCCAGAATGGCTGGATTCTTTCACAACTCCACCAACAATGTATCAGTGTCCCAGTTTTCCCACATCCCCTCCAACATTCATCATTATTTTTTCCTGTCATCTTAGCCAATCTGACAGGTGTGTAGTGGTATCTCAGAGTTGTCTTAATTTGCATTTCTCTGATCAGTAGTGATTTGGAACACTCTTTCATATGAGTGGATATAGTTTCAATTTCATCATCTGAGAATTGTCTGTTCATATCCTTTGACCATTTATCAATTGGAGAATGGTTCGATTTCTTATAAATTAGGGTCAGTTCTCTATATAAAAAAAAATTTTTTTTTCTTTCTCATTTTTCCCTTTTGATCTGATTTTTTTTTCACAACATGACTAATATGGAAATGTTTAAAAATTTAATGGGCAGTCTCTTAGTTTCCAGATCTTTACTACTGCACAAGAGTTGCTATAAATATTTTTGTCCATGTGGCTCTTTTTCTCAATTTCAATTTTTAATTCCAAATTGTCTCTCTTACTTTCTTTCCCTTTACCAATCCCCCCCACTCCCAGAAGGCAAGAAAAATAAAACCTATTACAAATATGTATAGTCATGCATCACAAATTCCTACATTAGCCATGTCCAAAAGAAAAGAAAATATTTTGCATTCTGCATTCTGGAGTTCATCAGTTCTCTGGAGGTGGAGAGCATGTCTCATTATGAGCTTTTTGAAGTTGTGGTCATTCATTTTGTTTCTTAGACTTATTAAGTCTTTCAAAATTCATTGCCTTTACAATATTGTTATTGTATAATTTGTTTTTCTGGTTCTGTGTACTTTACTTTGCATCTGTTTATATAAAACATCTCAGGTTTTTCCAAAATCATCCCTTTGCCATTTCTTATAGCACAATAGGATCCCTACATTTCATTCATCCATTCCCTAATTTATGAATACTCCCCTTAGTTCCCAATTCTTTGCACCTATGAAAAGAGTTACTATAATTGTTTTGCATATGTAGATATAGACCTAGTAGTGGTATTGCTGGGCCAAAGGGTATGCACAATTTTATAGCCCCTTGGGCGTAGTTCCAGATTTTCTTTCAGGATGATTGCATTTGTTCATTACTCCACTAGCAATGCATTTGTAGTCTTATTTTCCCACATCCCCTTCAACATTTGTCACTTTGATTTTCTGTCATGGTAGTCAGTCAGATAGGTGTGAGGTGATATTTTCAATTTGTTTTTGTCTAATTATTAGCAGCTTGAGCAATTTTTACTTATAGTATGTGATTAAAGATAATTTTGATTATTTTTGAGAACTGTATGTTCATATCCTTACGACTATTTATTAACTGGGGAATGGCCTTTTATTCTTATAAACTTGAATCTTTTTTGTGCCTTGGAAGTAAGATCTTTATTTAAGAAACTTGGTGCAAAGATAATATATTTTAGAAAGTTTTTTACTAAATGTGGCTAAGAAAAGTTTTTGGCATTTGATGAAGAAGCTAACCTGGAAAATTCATTTTCATGGAATACTTAATTCTCCACCATTTCCAGTAAAATGAAATGCTACTGTTCTTACTATTTCAAAACATTGAGACATTTTTGAAGTTAGAACCGAGTAACCAGTAAGTGTGCTGCTTTTGAGAGTGTTTTCAAGATGCCTTTTTTGTTTTAATACCCAAATTTTATTTCTGATACTTCCAGTAGCCAGATAGTATGTGACAACATAATTTAGAACAGTCCTATTTCAAACCAGAGAGTGAATTAGGAGGTAAGTTGACTGATTGTTGTAAGTGGAAATTCAGTTCTCTTCTACCAGGCTCATATTGGCATGGAAGAGCCCTACTTAGTTTTAGCCCTTGCACTGTGGAGTTCTTCACCAAGTTTTCTGTACCTACAGGAAGAGCCAAAGGAGCTTGGTCTCGTTTTCTTGACCTTTCTGCTCCTTGGGATTTGGGCATCTTCCACTTAATCCTACTATTCATGTAATGTTGACTGAAAGCTGGCAAGGATCTGATTTCTCCAAAAATTTTGCCTTAAATTTAAATTAATTTTGCAAATGAATTTAATGCATATTTGCTTCTTATGCTTCTAGAAGAAAATAAAGCAAGCAGTGAAGACCCCGCATCCAGCAGTGGCAGTTCTACCCTCACCAATCCTGTGGTGAAGTGATTTTGAGGTTGGGCTTGGGGAGCATCGGGTAACCAGCATTGTTTACGTCGGCGGCTGTAGCTTGGACCTTAGAAACCTTGAGATACATGGATTGTGACTGGACCGGCCTATCTCCAGACGTGTAATGTCACAGACCTTCTCTGGGGGCCAGGCTTTAAAGCTATGTCCATTTTAAAGACTTTCATTTTAGAAGGTGCTGAAAAAATTTTCAAAAATTGGTTCTGGCCTACAAATAACCTAGAAAATAACATGCTTATTTTTCAGTAGTTATGGTTCAAAGTAAAGTTATAGAAATGCAAATCCGAATTTCTGCTCTGATGTCGGCAGATCTCTTGGCATCCCACATGTATGTTGGGAGTTTGTGTTTTTATAGGCTGTTGATTCATGATTTGTGTTAAATCAGTTAAAGATTTTCAGCTATTATGGCAACAAATTTAAAATCGATACTGTGCATATCTAGCAAATATTATTTAAATATAAAGATTAATGGTCAAATTCTAAAAGCATATATGACTGTAAAGAGTCTTAAAATAAAACTGTTATCATGGCCTGGATTGTTCAATAAGTTTCAGGCATTGGATACCCATTTGAGGCACTTTGGCATCATTATTAGTAAAGTAACACGCTGCATGGAGCTACCAGAGTTCTGGAAGCCTGCTGTGAGTCATTTTACACTCAGTTTACATGCTCTGAAAGTACTTAAACTGCAATTGCATTAAATGATAGCGTTGAAAGTATGTTTCTTGGTACTCATAGTTAAGGAAAATTAAAGTGAGGACCCAACTTCTTTAGAGATTTCAGAAGACATTGTGGGCCAGCTCTCATGAGGTGAAAGCTTATTCCCACATTCACACTCAGGTTTCTTTTTACATCAAGCCTGAATTCGAGAAATTTGAAACATACTTTTTCTTTTAACAGATTATAATCCAAGTGGATTCTCATGAAATAATATTTGCACTGTGCAGGCATTTAAAAAAAAAAACAAAAACAAAAACACTGTGAGAATAAGATATAACGTTAATAACTGAAATCCCTTACAGCTTTTACAGTTTCTAGAAGGCTTGAGTATCATTGGCTGTTGGCTGGCTGCTAGATTTATTTTTATCAACTTGTACCAATTAACAACTAAAAGGTCAATCTTAGTACATTAGAATGCATTAAAAAGATTAGAGTAGAAAGGGATTTTACTTTCTTAATGTAACTCAAATTTAAATCCAGGAAAGACTTGTTTTTCTGTTGTATTTGCCTATCCTAGCATTTCTTTTGAAAAATACTTTAATTTATTCCAAGGTTGGTCTTTTGACTTCCACCCCTTGGGAACCATGCATGGTGTCCTTCCATCCTCCGTGGACTCATGGATGATGTTACCTCTTCCAGAATAAACATGTTTCTTTTGAAAGTCAAAGGAAGCATAATATTGTGGGATTGTTTTTGCTTCTTCTGTAAACCTGACCTTATAGCATCATGGATTTGGTAATGTCCTAAAAGAATTCAGGCCTTTATTTGTGCTTCATCCTAACTGCAGAAATGGCCCTAAAGCATGCTGCATAATTCAGCCTTTTTATTTTTGAATGTTCTTAAATGATCTTGCAATTAATTGTACCAAATTAGCCACTGCCTTGCAATAATCCCCACAGTATTGCTGGTCTAACTTTAAACCCCATGAGTGACATCCAATATCAACAAATTGTAATTGGAAGGAGAATTAACTCTTGCCTTTCAGTGGAGACCACAAAACACTGTCACAGTTGACGGCTTCCCCATCACTAGATCAAACTCATACTTTGACGTCTCTTCTTACCTGGCCATTGGAAAGAGTTGTGTTTTACTGTTCACAGTGTTTTGTCCAGTCTGTAGAGGACTAATAAGTCCATGTGTGGGACCAGACCCTTGAGAGGATGCTAAAGCACTTAGCTGGGCTCTTTGTTTGGTCACAGAGCTGGAGGAAGGCATGGATATTCATGTCCCATTGGACTTTAAGACAAAGCTTTCCTTGTTGATTCCATAGCTTCTTATTTTTCTAATGTACTATAATTTAGGGATGAATGTAAACACTCATTATAAGCTCTTTAATAACAAAGATAATCAAGTTCTCAGGAATTAAGGACCAAGTATAACATTGTCTCTTCTATTTGTTTAAAAAAAATGATCTTGTTAACCTTATTTCTGTTGTCAGCCTCCCTTCACCCTCCCATTTGTGGAGCAGAATATATTCTGTTCTGTACATTAAACCTTGTCAGTAAATTTAACAGTTTTTTTTCCCTTGGATTTTTATGTTCAGAATTAAATGTCCTATAAAAAAGTTTCTGATTTATTTTTAATGAAGATCTCATAACTTCCTTGTTACCACTTTTAAATTCATTTTTTCCACTGCTTGGTATTGTCAAGTGAAAAAAGAATCATTGGGGTTTTTGGATTGCTTTAGCTAGGATAATGACCCATTGTTGGAGATGTTCACGGGGATCATGGTGCTCCCCAAAATCAGGAGCCGAATCTGACTAGCAGTGGCCCAGCTCAGAGACTATTCAGCACACTGCAAGAGGTCAGGATGGCAAAGAGCAGTGTGATTGGCCACAGAATTAGCAAAGTAGACAAAAGCCATGTGACAAAACCTGTGGTGCACGTATTCATGTTAGTGGGCCATTAAGATTTCTTCTCCTGGGATAGCTGTGGCTGCATTTGCAAATGTTGGAAAGTCTGACGTATATGATTCTGCTTATTGCATACTGCTCTCCATCTTCCTCTATCCCTCCACCTTCCCATGTTTTCTTCCAGTGAGATTAACGCTATAGTTATATAGAATTTCAAGACAAGATGATCTTCCTTGTCATGGAGCAGATTCAATTCTATAGTTTTATTCAAAGAAATTTCAAATGAGGGGAATGTTCCATTAGGTTTCTAGAGGTTTCCAGAGGCTTCAGATGAAGAATATGGAGCCCAGAAAGGCAAATTGAAAGGTCAACAGGTTAAGGGGCCTGTTGGGCACACATGTGAGCTTGATGACAACAACCGTGCCCGGTTAGGATTTAGTTTATAAAAAACAAATGCTTGTTTTATAAATTACACAAATAAAGTCATGTTGAATCAACAAGGGGCGATTTTGGGTTTTGTTTTTATATATTCAGCATCTGATTGTGCAGTTTTGCTCAGACTTTCTTAGTAGACTTTTGGTATGTATTCAGTAAATGGAAATTAATGTCCAAGATTGAGGGAATCATTGACTGGGAGAACAGATTTACTTTTAAAAACCACTTTGGGAGGGGCAGCTAGGTGGTGCAGTGGATAGAGCACCAGCCCTGAAGTCAGGAGGACCTGAGTTCAAATCTGGCCTCAGGCACAAGTCACTTAACCCCAATTGCCTTAGCCCCCCAAAAAAGAAAAGAAAAATGCTGTGGGTTTATATACTATTTAGGGCTGTTTTTTGCTGTTACTTCTTTCATTTAGGCCAGCTATCTGTAGACACTGATTGGGCAAGTGTTGCCTCAGAAAAACCCTAAGGTATCGAAGTGAATCCATTTAGACACAGCTACAAAAATGTTGCTAAATTAATTTTATAAAGTAAAACATTGATTAAATCAAGATACAACAGAATAATCTGTGCCAACTCTAATATTTTGGGAAGAAATAGGCATTCACTTTATTCCTCAAGGGTCAATTCTGCCGTGATTTACCCAAACAGAAGGAAATCATTGAGTGCACAAGAAACAAAGACAGTAAAGTGTCCTGATTTAGGATTGGTTTGTAATTGGCTCAGCCATGTATTGGTGGTAAGAAGAACACTTCTAAGCTTAATTTGGGCCATATTAAGGGAAATTTTCAGTGTTTAAGAGAAAAACTCAAAGTAACTCACATTTCAACTCCACTTTAAGGCTTACTTCTCACTACAAGTCCTCCCAATTCCAGGCTCAGCATTTTAACCACTGTGCTACCTGTGTGTCTTTGTACTTATTTGTTTACGTGTGTTTTCCACCATTAGACATTACACTTCTTGAGAATACGGCTTGGATTCTGTCTTCGTGTCTCCATTCTTGAGATGGAGCTTAATTAATGCTAGTTGACTGATTCATGGTGATACCCTAGGGAATGAACTATATTGTGAGATTGAAGAAGTTGACCTTTTATAGACATCTATTTCTTCTGGGTTATAGGTGGTTGAGTAGACAGCAATCTATAACTGAGGATTTTTATATATATATATATATATATATATATATATATATATATATATATATATATATATAAATGTGTGTGTGTGTATAATATATATATGTACATATATACATATATTATACATATATATATATATATATATATATATATATATATATATATATATATTTCAGTCAAATAGCAGTTTACTGTTAAGGAAGTACCTTTCCCTTGATAGTCTAAGGCAAAACAAAAGTCTAACAGGAACAGAAGACTCATGTTTTCTTATTTTAGGAAATGAAATCCATCTCACTTACTTCTTGCCTAAGACGATCATGTAGAAAATGAAGAGAGAAGCAGCATAATGATACAGACTTTTATTTTCTAGCGTTTATTGCTAGACTAATAACAAAGACAGCTGTGAATTGTCAGACTCTGTCACTGTAAACCATTCCAATTTAAGATCATTTCTGTCTGCTTATTTCATGGAAGGAGGAGGATTACAGGGCCCAGAGGCAGACTAGAAATCCAGTGGGGGAAGACACTTGACTCCATCAAATCTGGTTAGAGTATCAGTAGGAAGAATATTAAATTTGTGTATGGGGAGGATGGATAACTGGGCTTTGAATTCCAGCCTTTCCTGGTTGTGGCTCAATCCATTTTAGAAACAATTGGTCCCTTCCCTGGGACGGGTCTGGCTCAGCAGAAACAGGGATCTATAAAGCAGCATGTAAATCCCGTATGGGGCTATACCACAGAAAAAGGATCTGCCGCTTGTTCCAGGGCCGCTGGTTGCTGGTTGCATTTAGTTTTGTTACAAAATCGAACATTTTATTGTGCTGAAGTTTTTATTGCATGATCGATGGGATCGATGTATGAAGCGGCTGTCCAAAACCAGACTTGACCTGTCATCTCAGGCAGCTAAACTGCCCACCTGCAGGAGGGAGCTCTGGAGTATAGGAGTCCAAGGACGCCGGCCCGTAAAAGTGTTTCTTTACAGCATGGTCATGTAAGAATGAGAGGCACTTGAAGCTCATTAGGTGAAGTACAAAAATAGATTATATTAATAGGAAACATTTAGTGTTTATCAAATTGTAATCTAGGCTACTGCCACACTTAGAAAGGATGCTAGGAACTGAGGAAAGAGGGTTGACTTCATTTAAAAATAAAGCAAACAGTGCAGTTTTTTCCCCCTCTACCTTCATTCAGAACTATATGATGCAAACAAGGAAAAGAACTTTGCTATAAAGTACCTAAAATATCTTAAACTCGGCAGAAATGAGACCTCATCAGCCATTTCTTACTGTTGTCCCGTCTCGGTCTCACCGCACCAAGACCTAGATGAAATACTCTGCAAGTGATTGTCGGAATTCAGAAACTGCCCGGTAGTGAGAAATGGTGCAACACCATGGGGAGAGGGCTCCCCAGTATTTCCACTACCCGCAAAAACGGGCTCATGCTTCAGACTCGGCTGCTTTATTTTCATTTGGGTTTCCATCTTCACTATCTGGTTGGTCATTCAATAATACAAATTTTCCATCATTGGTCAATGGCATGGAGAGCATCAGCTGAGCCAGGGCTTCTGGGTCCTGCAGTAAGAGTTTAGAAAACAAAAGGTACACAGAAAAAGATGGGGGTATTTATCTCTTAATATCTCCAGACCTCAGCAAAATGAGGAAACGGGACCAGATGGCGGCCTCTGCTGTCCATTCTGGAATTTCTACCTAACTGTGAGTGTACCCCAGAGCTCTGTCCTGGACCTACTTCTCTACAGCCTCAGTGATTTCATTAGGTCCCATAAATCCAGTTATCTATGTAGATAGCTCCTGGGCCCATATCTATCCCCAATCTCTTTCCTACAGTTGCATCAACTGGTCCTGCTGTATGTCCCCCCTGGCACATTGAGCTCAACAGGTGGGGAAAACTCATTATCTTTCCCTCTAAACCCACCTCTCTTCTTGCCTTTTTTATTTATGTAAAGAACATCATTATGTCCTTTAGTTCCCCAATGATCAGACTGAACTCACCCCACATCCAAACATTTGCCAAGTCTTGTGGACTACCTCCAAGGAATCTCCCCTCCCATAGCCCCCATTCTAAACTGGGTCTGCATTCTCTCCCACCTGGACTATGATGAGATGATGAACCCTCAACTACCTTATTCTCAGGAATCGCTGGAGCAATCCCATCCTGCTCCTTTGTCAATTATAATTCCCAGACTGTTTTGTTAAGCATAGGATGATGGAAGCTAGAGCTCATCAAGCTTTTTTTTTTTCTTGTTAGTACTCCAGCAATGATGGAACAGAGCTCCCACAGTATCTTTAAGATGGTCTCAACATCTCAATACACGTCCTTTATTTCCCCTTTCTCCCCTGAAATCTTAGCAGTTGGGTACCCCAAAAAACAAATTGCTCATTCAGTAGGACTGCTTTGCCTAGGTGCATTTGCTTGAGCCCATGAAGCTATTTTCACCTAAATAAAACAGCAAACCTTTGTAAAAACCTTTGACTGATGTCTGACTTGATTTCTCCAGGTCAACTGAACTGTAACCGAATCTCTAGCACACTTTTTATATAATATTCTTCCACAATCATGCTCTCCCAAATCTTTCCTATTATCACTTCTGGTGCCCTTTATACCAAATCTATTACTCTTCCAGATCTATTTTATATTACCACTCTGGTACCCCTTTATTGCCCACTTTAATTTTGCCTCAACTTTCTCCCTTGCCAATCTATGCTCTACATAATGACAAAAGCGATAGTCCAAACTCACCATGTCATTCACCTGCTCATAAAGCTCAAGTGCCTCCAAAAATTAAGCATGAACTCTGGCCTCTGCTGACCCTTCTAAGCTTCTGCTACTGCCTTTCATGCATTTTAAGGGGCCAGCTTAACCAACCTATTTTGGGGGGAACTTTGCCTAAATGTTTCTTTCCTATGCCTGAAATGCACTCCCTCCTTATTTCTCCATCTCAGAATCCTTAATGCTTTTGAAAGCTTAGCTTGGATTCCTCTACATGAGGCCTTTTCTCATCCCTCCAGGTGCTAGTGCCTCCTCCCAATGACTCTGTTATTTATTTTTATGCTCTCATTGTATACACTGATGGACTCTAAGCTCAGAAACTGTCTTTATATACTAGACCTAGCACACAGTAAGCTCCAAGTAAATGCTTATTGATTGGGTGATTGTTATGGTCCATGAAGTTTTTTTGGACTCTTCTAAGTTCTCCTTAATTTTTTTTTTGTCTTCTATGAATCCTTTTAATTAATATAATGAATAAATTTTCCCGTTTTCATATTTCTTATAAGCTTATTTGAATATATGTTATCTCCTTCTCTGGCCTTTGTGTCCTTCCTCCCATTATGTTGCCTGATCTCTGAGGAAATTTTCCATCTTTGTATCCATAGTATCTCACACAATGCCTTGGGAGACAGCAAGTGCTTAGTGAATGTTTTGTAGAGCAATGAATAACATGAATGCATGATGATCTAGCATCTGAGAGGACTTATGAGTTTAGGCTTGTAATTCATTGTAGCCCTAACCAAGTGTGGAGGTGACATCTCATTAAGTGAGGTACAGTCTATATTAATGTTACAGGTTTTATATGTATATTCCTCAATGTTGATGGACTGGGCAATATGAGAAAAAGCTCTCTCCTCTCTTAATTGCACCCCTACCAAAATCAACCATGATATTTTCAGCTTTTCCACTGGAGCTAATTGGATTAAGTTGCAAGCATACTTGAGAAGAATGCTGGTTTGGATAATGATAAATTACAACTCAAAGGCCTCTTACCTTCTGAGCCTCAATAATTTCTTTCCCCAAACTAATCGCATAACAGATCTGCAGAAAAAAAGAAAATTAAAGGTTTGAGAAAGTCAAATGGAAAGCACATTGGATTTTGGAAAAGCATATCATTTCCCTTGATTTTCAGGATAGATATGCTATGTGATTGGAGGGCCGTGAAAATGGAAGCTTGGGGTGTAGAAAATTAGGATTGTGGTAATGGGAACTAGGTCGTGTAATGAATAAAATGCCTGATCCGGAGTCAGGGAAACCTGCCTCCCACACTAACTGTGTGACTGTGGGCAACTTACTTCATCCTGTTTGCCTCAGTTTCCTCATCTATAAAATGATCTGGAAAAGGAAATGGCAAACCACTCTAGTATCTTTGCCAAGAAAACCCCAAATGGGATCAACAAGAGTTGGACAGGACGGGAAACCCTTCCCCCCCAAAAAAAAATAGGAGCAACAGCTTTGTGTCTGGAGGCAATCCTGCCCCTTAGATAAAGGAAGAACTGATAGGTTTTGTAAAATCCTGCAGATTTCTAGAGCATGCTTGAAGGATAAAATCAGAGAGGAGTTATTATGTATAATCTACATGAAATTGCTTGCTTTCTCAAGGAGGTAAGAAGGAAGGAACCGAGAATTTAGAACTCAACATTTTAATTCATACTCTTCTATAATAGCTCATTTTTCTCTGGTTTAAATGGTGAAAAGAACAATGAGCTCGGAATCGGTGGTTCTCAATTTGAACTGTAGCCTTACAAATTGTTTTTTCTATACTTTTGGCAAACCTCTTTTAACTCTTTGGTCCTCAGTTTCCTTAAATGTAAAATCACTCCTACATGGCCTCTGAGGCCTCTTTCTAGCTTTAGAATCCTTGGATCCTCAGTCACTTAATTTCCCTGGGGCTCTATTTCCTTATCTGTAAAGTTGGACTAGATAGCCAGCTCAGGACCCCAGACCATATGATTTCCTATCTGATGGTCTATCTTCCCATCAGACCTAAACTGATTTTCGCCTTTGTGAACGGTAGAGGCTGGAAGTTGTTGATAATATTATTTTGTTACTGTAAATAGAAATACTCCTGACTCTACATTGTTGATGAATGAGAACTTCAAAAATATCCCTATTACAGGCCATCTTCCTCCTTATTTATTTCCCCCACAAGTTGACTGCAGCTTTCTTTGCCTCACCCATTCCTAATGCTAATCCTAAATGCGCAATGCTATTTTTTCAGTTGTGTCCAATTCTTCACGACCCCATTTGGGGTTTTCTTGGCAGAGAGATACTGGAATGGTTTGCCATTTCCCACTCCAACTCTATTACAGATGAGGAAACTGAGGCAAAATGATGCGGTTCAGGAGAGCAATTATTTGATAAGATGTGGTACAAAGATTGTGACAAATCACAATGAAGTATTTTCCCTGCCGAAAGGTATCTTTATTGACTAGTAAAGATTGCAGACAAAATCCAAATACGATTTTGTGCCATACTTTGGAAAGGGATGATTTTTATAGATAGAAGGAAGGAAGGAAGAAATCAGGAAAAAGTTGGGGAGATAATGGATGTTTTGAAGGAATCCAGGAGGATTCCTTCTCCTGGGGAGATGCTTGAAGGATAAAATCAGGGAGGGATTATTATGTATAAGGAGACAAGAAGGAAGGAACAGAGAGAATTTGGAACTCAGCATTTACAAAATTTGTTTTTACATGTATTTTACATATTTTTATGTGTAAAAAAGTTGTTTTATGTGGGGAAAAAAACCAAAATTAAAAATATATATCTTCTCGTGGGAGAGGAAAGAGTTAGGATAGGATCAAAATAGAAAGCTATCACAACCTTTTCTCCCTCTGTGTTGCTCTCAAACACGTATGCACTTAGAGATTCTTCTCCAGCAGACTCAGGAACACTCACGACAAAGCCAACTAATCTCTTATTTTCTTGATGGGCCGCAAACTGGGTGACACTGGTGAGTTCAAACTGAAAACACATATGAGAGATTGGATTTCATGAAACTTAATGAGTTAAAGGAAAAAAAATGAAACTCTTTACTAAGACAAAAAACAACGGACATAAGAATGGACACAGAATACTTACACTGACTCTTGTTACTTGGGTTTGAGGGTCGATCAGCCTGAAATGTGAAAAGATAGAAATGGCAATGAGAAAATTATGTTTTCAGAAAAGTTGACTGCTCTAGGACTGGGATTCAACCTTTTTTTGATGGATCCTTTTGGCAGGTTGGTGAAACCTATGGAGCCATTCTCAGAATCACATCGTGCTTCAAAGAATGAAATAAAATGAATAGACTACAGAGAAAACTGATGATAACAAAATACAATTATCAGTATTTTGTAAAAAAACCAAGTTGACAGATTCTAGATATGTGCTTCTTCATAGCTCTTTTTGTAATGAAAAATTGGAATTTCCACAAGGCTGCCTGTCACCTGGAAAACAAACCATGGCATATGAATGGAACGGAGTACTTACTGGGTTGTAAGAAATGGCCAAAAGAGTGGTTTTGGTGAAATGTGGGAAGATTTACATAAACAGATGCAAAATGAAGTGAACAGAACCATGAGAATAATGGATATAATAACAACACTGAACAAATAAACAACTTTGAAAGACAAGAACTCAATGTAATGACCTATTATGACTCAAGAGAACTAATGATCAAAAATGCTACCTGCCTCCTGACAGAAAGATGAAAAAAGGGGGCAGCTAGGTGGCGCAGTGGATAGAGCACCAGTCCTGAATTCAGGAGGACCCGAGTTCAAATCTGGTCTCAGACACTTAACACTTCCTAGCTGTGTGACCCTGGGCAAGTCACTTAACCCCAGCCTCAGGGAAAAGAAAAAAAAAAAAAAAAAAGAACAGAAAGATGAAAAATTCAGGAGTGACTCAGGAATGAGATCTAATTTCCAGATCTGGACTTTGAGGGACTTTGTTTTCTTGACCCTTTTTGTTACAAGGATTTTGTTTTTCTTTTTAATAATCAATGGTGGTGTGGGGGGGAGAATGATAGGGGCAGTTAGATGGTACAGTGTATAGAGCACTGGGCCTGGAGTCAGGTGGACCTGCGTTCAAATCCAGCCTTGGACACTTAACATTTATTAGTTATATGACCCTGAGCAAGTCACTTAAGCCCAATTGTCTGGCCAAAAGAGAGAATGTTATTATAATACACATCTTGTAATTATATGGATTATAAATTATAATGCATATTGTTATGCATAATTATAATGTATATTATGTTATTGTTGTATAATATATCACTACATATTATATAATATACAATTAAATTATTAATTAAAATAAAATTTATATTAGACCATGGTGGAGCCTGTGACCCCCAACATATACCCAAGTTATCTACTGCACTGAGGGGTACCATGCTAAAGCCTTGCTGTTCTTGACTCATATCTGTTGTGTCCAACTCTTTGTAAGAGAAACTGGAGTGGTTTGCCATTTTCTTCTCTAGCTCATTCTACAGATGAGGAAACTGAGGTACACAGGGTTAAGTGATTTGCTTTAGGCTGAGCACTCTATCCACTGTATCACTTGGCTGCCCCAAGTCTGGTACATTTATAAGGTTCCAATTCCTTTTGTCTATTTTATTATAAAGTCACATGGATCCTAGCTACATAAGCCTTTCAGATTGATCCATAGTCTAGACAGAACTGATTGCCTGGGTTGAAGTTGCATGGATGGCTTCCTTTAGCAAGACTGGAAGCCAGGGGTGGGAGCAAGTCAGAAGTAGTTGTCTCCTTGTGTCCTTTCT
Source organism: Sminthopsis crassicaudata (assembly GCF_048593235.1). Taxonomy (NCBI): domain Eukaryota; kingdom Metazoa; phylum Chordata; class Mammalia; order Dasyuromorphia; family Dasyuridae; genus Sminthopsis; species Sminthopsis crassicaudata. The sequence goes on from NC_133621.1 coordinate 291,928,666, forward strand.
GTGTCCATGTCATGCTACCAGTAAAGCCCAGAGCTAGAAGAGAAGTGTTTCTGTCCTTGTGATCTGGAACCAGAATAAGGGCCCAAACGTACCTCAGAGTTTTGCTGGTGACCATGAGATGGGATTCGGTCATGCGGAAGATGTTGTGGATGGCACGGGCAGCCAACACTTGTCTCATAGCTTCATAAATCACCTCACTGGTGCTGTCGGTTTTGACGGCCATGGATCCTAAAAACCGAACTATAAACATCTGCTGCAACAGTGAGTCTGTAAGGGGAAAAACATTTGTCTATTCAAAGTCAGGTTGGCTTTGTGACTGTGGCTTAAATGTTCTTAGATATGTCACCCTTTTGGTTAACAGATATTTTCCTCTGTTAGACACTTCTTCAGGCATGTCAGCAAACATGATCTGAGGAGTCTCCTTCTCCTGGAGCACCTTTCAGCCATCTCCCTCCCTCACCCCTGTTAGCAACTTCAAACTGTCTATAAACCCAAGTTGCCTTTTGGGGACGCATAAGTCTCTCCCTCTAGCAGACACCATCACTTTTCATTTACTTGTAAACTTAGTACAGCATGTGTTAGCTAAATGGCAAAACCAGAAGGACATTTCTTCCTTCTGTAAAAAATAACCAGAGGATTTTTAAAGATTCTTCCAGCTCTGCCATTTGGCGTTCTCAGTTCCTTCCTAGCTCTAACATTCATTGTTCTCAGATCCATCTCTGACACTTAGTATTCTAAGGTCCCTCTTAGCTCTCACATTCTCTTGTTCTAAGGTTCCTTCTCAGCTCTGATATTTGGGTACCAAATTCCTAACTACCTTCTCAACTCTGATATTCAATTTCTAAGTTCCTTCCTAGCTCTAACATTCAGTATTCTAAGATCCTTTCCATCTCTGACATTTGATGTTCCAAGTTCTTTTCATCTCTGACATTTGGTGTTTTAAGCTTCTTCTCAGCTCTAACATTAAAAGTTCTAAGGTCCTTCCAAGATCTGACATTCACTGTTCTAAGATCCTTCTTAGTTCTCACATTCCCTGTAATAAGGTTCCTTCTGGCTCTGACATTTGGTATTCTAAGTTCCTTCTCTTTCTAGATCTGACATTTGGTGTATTAAGTTCCTTCCCAGCTCTAGCATTCAGTGTTCTAAGTTCCTTTCCATCTCTGACATTTGATGTTCCAACTTCCTTCTCATCTCTGACATTTGGTGTTTTAAGCTTCTTCCCAGCTCTAACATTAAAAGTTCTAAGGTCCTTCCAAGATCTGACATTCACTGTTCTAAGATCCTTCTTAGTTCTCACATTCTCTGTTCTAAGGTTCCTTCTGGCTCTGACATTTGGGTTCTAAGTTCCTTCTTGTCTCTGACATCAGAGTTCCAAGTTCCTTCCCAGCTCTGACATTCTAAGTTTCAAATTCTCTTCCAGTTCCAAAATGTCTAAGATTAGGTTGTTTTTTTTAATGGCCTCATCCCTTATTTGGTGCAGTTTTTAGTATTCAGTAGAACTTTAAAAATGTTTGTTGATTGACTGAGCACAGTGCCTGGTTTTTTTTTTTTTTTTTTTAATTGGCTCTTGATTGGCTGTCATCCTTCATCCTTTCAGAGGACCAAAATGACATCAGTATGTGGGTTCAAGGTACATTGTGTCCAATTGTGACTGAGCAAACCAGTACAAGCCCAGAAGGCTGTACCACAGATTGAGCACAAATAGTCCAACTAGAGACAGCTAAGTGGTGCACCAGCCATGGAGTCAAGGAGAGTTCAAATCCAGCTTCAGACACTTTAACACTTACACTTATATAATCCTTGGCAAGTCACTTTACCCCAATTGCCTTCAAAAGAATAAAAAACAAATAATCCCAAATAGACACTTAATTTTATTTTTTATTTATGAATTTATAAATAAATATATAGAAATGATTAAATTATTGACTAAAATCTACTACTAAAAGTAACAATAATGATGATAGCTAATAGCTAAAATTTATATCATGTTTACTATATGCTAAGCACTGTGCTAATTATTATTGTTCATTTATTATCTCATTTGATCCAATAATTATGAGAGGTGGGTTCTATTATTATTCCCATTTTAGAGATGAAGAAACTGAGACTAAGTAATTTGCCCAGAATCACCTATGTGATAAGTGTCTGAACTCTCATATTTGCACTCAGATCTTGAGGCTAGCCCAATTATTGCACCACCTAAAGGTGAAAAGTCACTGGGTTTGCTACGTGGCTTAAGACTTTCAACGAAAGGCACTGTAGTGTATGAGAAGGAATGCCAGATTTGGAGTCAGATTTGTTGGGTTTGGCCATTTTACTCATGTCTGATTCTTTGTGACCCCATTTGGGGGGCTTTCTTGGCAAAGATGCTGGCATAATTTGCCATTTCCTTCTTTAACTCATTTTACAATTGAGGAAACTGAGACAAGCAGAATGATGTGATTTTTCTTAGGGTCATGCAGCTAATAAGTGTCTGAGGTCAGATGTGAATTCAGAGTTTCCTGACTCCGGGCCAGGGCTCTATCCACTGTGCCACCCAGCTGCCTGGTTTTGAATCCCACCTCTGACACTAGATGCAGCTTCCATCTCGGAAAAATGAGCATAATGCTATCTTTACAATTTATACAACAGAGTAATTAGGAAGAAAGTGCTTTGTAAACCTTAAAGTCCCCTAGAAATATGAACTGAATTACTAATTTGAATTATTTGGTTCATTAGCAGTAGGAATTTTAAGCAGAATATTCGTGAATGACACAAGTCATTAATGCCCATCAGAAAACTCTGAAGAAACAATTTTAACAGGCAACAGAAGCACAAACAAGACCCTGATTGGCTGGGATCTAGATGGTCCCAGTTTAATAGGTGCTAGCCCACCCTGCTTTGTGCACTCCCTACTTTGAACAGGTAGGCCCGCCTCATCCTAACCAAAAATAATATTCACTTCTCAATGACCTCCCTGCAAACCTACCAGATTCATGCAGCTTCACACTAGAAGGACCTCAGAAGTCATTTAGCACAACTTGACAGGTGAAGAAATTAAGTCCCAGTCTTGCTTGAAGACACTCCGCTGGGTGGCAAAAATGGGATTTATTTTCTGCCTTCCTGGCCCAGACTTCTTTCCTCAAACATTACAAGACCCACTGAGAAGACCAAACATTTGTAGTTTCCCCATAATTTAACAGGCAACTTCCACTGTCCCCTCCCCCATTTTCTTCCAAACCCAAGTTGAAGTGATGTGTTCGAGTTCACACAACATAGCCCAGTTGGGATTTGAGATGCGGGCCTTTTAGCTCCCAAAACTTGACTCTACTAAGCCTCCCTCCACACTGCCTCTCATGGACATCTGAGAATCACCCCTCCGTAATGAAAAGCTTTGAGAATTCGGGAGCTCCATATGAAACACTGAAGAAAAGTGCTTCAGTCACATTTGAACATCATCTTCCCAATAAAAGGAGCTCTGGGAAGGCAGTGTCCTTTCCTAGAGATACTTGCCCCTTCCCAAGTGCCCCAGCTCTGTGCCTCATAGATGGCTGAGAAGTGGGGTTGTCCCATTGAGACTCTATAGGAAGGTGCTGGCTGGTTTCCTGCACTGGAGACACATACCAGCTGCTGGAAGGGCTACAAGGACATATAATTTAACATCTCAAGCCCAGGTTCATTTGCAGTGGACAAAAAGTCACCAAACTTTGATACTGACCCTCTTCGTTGAGGTTCTTTTCATCTGAGGATTCGCCAAACGGGTTTGTACGCCTGGGCAGGGAGGAAAGGGAAAGATAGGGTTATGCAATTAATAACAACAATGGCTAGCGTTTATACAGCAATTTTAGGTTTGCAGAGCACTATACAAATACCTAGGAAATCGATGCTTTTGTTATCCTCAATTTAGAGATGAGGACACAGAAGCAAACAGCGGGTAAGTGACTTGGCAGGATCCCAAAGCTAGTAAGTGCCTGAAGCTGGATTTCTTTCTTTCTTTTTTTTTTTAATAAGCATTTATTAAGTACCTAGTATATGTGCTAAGCACTGGGAAATGCTTATTTTATCCTCACAACAACCCTGGGAGGTGGGTACTATTAACATCTCTCTCTCTCTTTCTTTCTTTCTTTCTTTCTTTCTTTCTTTCTTTCTTTCTTTCTTTCTTTCTTTCTTTCTTTCTTTCTTTCTTTCTTTCTTTCTTTCTTTCTTTCTTTCTTTCTTTCTTTCTTTCTTTCTTTCTTTCTTTCTTTCTTTCTTTCTTTTTCTCTCTCTCTCTCTTTCTCTCTCTCTTTCTTTCTTTCTTTCTTTCTTTCTTTCTTTCTTTCTTTCTTTCTTTCTTTTCTTTTTTTTTACACAGATAGGAAATTGAGACAAAGCTAGTAAGTGTTTAAGGCTGGACTTATTTTTAAAAGTAAACATTTATTAAGCACCTATTATATGCTAATCACCTTCAAAATGTTTTATGAATATTTTATTTTATCCTTATAATAACCTTAGGAGGTGGCCACTATTTATATCCTTTTTTATATATAGGGAAACTGAGTCAGAAGTTCAATGATTTCCCTAGGGTCTGAGTGAGTGTGTGATGCAAGATTCAAATTCAAAGTTTCCTGACTTCCAGTCTAGAGCTTTGTTCACCTAACTGCCTTAGAAGAAAGCTGGCCAGAAAGATGGTTCAAATGTTCATTGTCCTGATGTCACCTTCCAGCTTCTCTATTCCCTCTCCCTCAATGAAATCCTTTGATTTCAAATCCAAAAACTTTGAGAATTTGGAAATTCTTTTCTCCCCATCCCTCTATCCCACATTATTTTTCACAAAGTCACAATATCACTCCCTACCTGCCACTCCGATTCTGGTCCAAAAATTCAGTAGCAGGAAGGACGATATCAAACTGAATAGGTGTTCCAGGTACGATTAATTGGTCAGCATCAGGGACTTTAGCTGGTGTGTTGGGGACCACCTTGTCATTTTCTAAACCCGAATGCTTCCGGCTCTGGCTGAGATACAAAAAAGAAGAAAACAAATCAAGCTTATAGCTACTGGGGAACCACCAGTGAAAATATAAGATACAGAACATCTGAATAAAATGATTGTACTGTAACTAGATCAAGTTTCCTAAAATTCCACTTTGTTAATATTATTTCCTGAATCAATAATCTTTTTTGCATTATATTTAATTATTTTAATACACATTGTTTTATGAATCATGTTGGTAGAGAAAAATCAGAGCAAAAGGGAAAAACCATAGGAGAGAGAAAAAAACAGAAAAAAAGAAGTGAACATAGTATATGTGGATTTATATTTATTTAGCCTCCATATTTCTTTTTCTGGATGCAGACTGGATCAATAATGTTCAATAGCTCCCCAGTGCCTACTGAGAATTCCAGCACTGCCTCTGTAATCATTGTCCAGGGAACCAACCTTTGAGACCTGCAGGTTCTTCTGTCCCTGCTCCTCTTATCCCCCAACTGTCTCAGCAACAAAAGCTACTGGAAAGCTTGGCAAGGAAACTTCTTACCATATAAGTCCTGGGCATGGTCAAGTGGCTCAACATCAGAAACAGTTTTGGCTAATTGATGGAAATGTCATTAAAGAGACAGTATTACTATCGACTAGATGGCACAGTGGACAGAGCTCTGGAGCTGAAGTCAGGAAGACAAGTTCAAATGTGGGATTCTGGGCAACATATTTAACCTATGCCCACTTCAGTTTCCTTCCCTGAAAAATGGAGCTACTAATTACCTCTGCCTTGTATAGTTGTGAGGATAAAATGAGATAATATTTGTAAAGCACTATATTAATGCTAGATATTATTCACTCATTTGTTCACATATCACCTACATATGCAGCAAACCATTCTAGTATTTTTACCAAGAAAACCCTAAGTGGAGTCACAGAGTTGGACATGACTAAAAAACAACTGAACAACAATATCTATCCATCCATCCATCTGCCTATCCCTCCATCAATCCATTCATCTATCCATTTACCTACCATTTATTCATTCATCTATCAATTTATTCATCTATCATGTTACAAAAGTGCAAACATTTTTGGCTTTTTCCGTGATATCAGTTGTTTCTAGACAGTGACTCACAGAGTTATTTCGAGGGAATCTTGAATCCATGTGTAAATGCATAAATAAACAAACACTATATCTCTCCACTGAAGAAAGAATATAGTTTCAGTACTTCTCCATGGCTCTATTCTATTAATATAAGTAGATTTTTTTTTTGGTAACAAAAGCAACACCACTTAATCATGAGAGCTTTTTGTCATCATTTGTTTTCTCAGTCAAGGAAACTAATCAGCCACTTGAAAAGGGCCTTCACACTTGAAAACTAATAAAGATGATGATTATGTGATGTTGACAATGATGATGATAATAATAATGCTTATAGAGCACCTATTATGTGCACAACACTGTGCTAAGTGCTTTCACTAATATGTTCTCATTTTATCCTCACCACAACCCTGGGAAATAGGTGCTACTTTTACCTCATTTTGCAGTTAGAGAAACTGAATCACACAGATTATGTGACTTGCCCACAGTCATATAGCTATGTTCGGAGGGCAGATTTAACTTGTCTTCCTGCCTCTGGGTCCAGTACTCTATCCACTCTATCACCTAATTGTCTAATAGTAATCAATAGGTATTTATGAAGCATCTACTATATATTAGGCAATGTGCTTAGTTTGGGGGATGTGAAGAGAATAATAAAAAGTGTTCCTTTCCACCAGGATGGTGAATTACCTTGCGCGTGAGGGGTCCTGTTTTTTTCCAAAGCTTGTGATTGGCGTCACTGCCTGGAGGGCTGTCTGATTCAACTTGATGGCCACGGCCTGGAAGGGATCAATCAATCAATCTATCGATCAATCAAAAAGCATATATTAAATGTGCATGTGTCAGGCACCCAGGAGAAACAAAGAAAAAAACAAAAAACTTCCTGCCCTCGAGGAGCTTACGGTCTAGCTATTACACAGATGGATAGTTAGGTGGCAGGCCTGGAGTCAGGAACGTGTGCTGGGCCAGGTTTCTGAGCCTCAGTTTCCCCATCTGTAAAATGAGGTTGATGTAATACCAAGCTATAGGACTGTTGTGAGCATCAAATGTGGTTTGTGAAACCTTAAAGGGTTCTCTTGTGTTAAGTATTTAACAGTTAAAGTTGTAGTAACGTAACAAATAAGAGCTCTTATTATCACATATACAATTAATAGATTATTTGGGGGAGAATTTGATTAGAAGGGGATAGGATTCATAGAGAAGGTGGCAATGGAGATGAAACCAGAATGAAAACTGAGGATTCTGAGAAATGGCAGTGAGGAGTGAGAATGTTCCTGGTATGGGAGATGATCAGTGCAAATACTTGGAGGTGGGAAACAGTATCACAGAGGAGGACCGGTAAGTGGACAGTTTGGTTAGATGTAAGTGTTGATCTGTATCAAGGCTGTCAAGGTAAATTGGGGCCAGGTTGTGAAAGGTTCTTAATGCTCAAAGAGGAGTTTATATTTAACTAAGAGGCAACAGGAAGCCAATGGGGTTTACTGAGCATGATCAGTCTTGGGTCATAGGAAAATCATTCTAGCAACTGTGTGGAGACTGGATTGTAGGGGCAGAAGGGCTACTGCAATTTTCCAGGAGAGGGGGTGAAATAGAACAAAGGGGTCTGGTCAAAGCCTATGCTCTGATCCTTCACTGCTGGAGAAAATGGACTGGTAACAGTCAATTAAAGATTAAAAGCACCTACTATGTGCCACATCTCATACCTGGGCTTGCTTACCTCAGGGTTGTCAGTCAGGTAAATCTGCCTGGAAATGTTGTTAATGGCACATATCCACTGCAAAGGACAAAGAAACACAGTGAATTTCTGGATTGATCCTCCCACCAGGGGAAGTGGTTCAAAGGGGCAAAAGTTTTTACCTCTTCATTTTCCTTTTTGCTTTCAGCTTGAAGGGTTATCCCCCTAAAATAAAACACATTGGAAAAAATTTTGTCTAGATGTATTTAATTCAATTCTCCCCTTTGGGCTCATGCTAGTATGAGAGATAGTATGGGATACTGTATTTAAAGACAAGACACCCCAGTTCACATTCTACTTTGTTTATTCATTCATTTATTCAACTGACAAGCACTTATTAAGCACCTATCATGTGTTAGGCTGGGGATTTAAAGATAAATAATTCCTGCTTTCAGGGAGCCGCCTGTGTTTATTAGTCACAGTTACATAGGGAAGTATCAGAGGTGGGATTTGACCCCCCATTTTCCTGCCTCCTGCTTCTCTGATTTTATAGATAAAAAATGTAGTGATTTGTTCGTAGTCAGATGGATAAGTGTCCGAGCTGGACTTTGTATGAAAGCCCTCCCACAATGCCATATGCTTGGGAGACAATAGGCATTGTTATTTAGGCTCAATGATTTGGGGCTTAATGAGATCTTGGAGTTTTCTAGCTGAACCCCAAAATTTATAGATAGGATTCTTTGGGGGAGAATCTTATTAGATGGGGACAAACTCCATAGAGAAGCTGGCACTGGAAATGAGATCAGAATGAAAACTGAGGATCCTGAGAAATGACAGGAAAAAGGATGTTCCCGGCATGGAAGATGACCAGTGTAAATACACGGAGGTGGGAAACAGGTATCACAGAGGAGGACCACTAAAAGGGCAGTTTTGTTAAATGTAAGTGTCAAAGGTTGCCAAGGTAGGTTGGGGTCAGATTGTGAAGGATTCTTAATGTCCAAAGAGGAAGCCTTATTTAACTTAGGGGCAATAGGAAGCCAATGGAGTTTACTGAGCATGCTCAGACTTGGGTTATAGAAAAATCATTCTGGCAGCTCTGTGGAGGCTGGACTATAAGAAAGGCAGAGAGGCTAGTTTTTTCCCACTCAAGTTGAGGGCCTTCTTTAAATCAATATATAGACCTTAGGTTAAGATACCTTAATGTAATTAAAAGGTGAAAATAGAGAAGGAAAGGAGGGGACCAACTTTCCAGGAGATCAGAAGGCTGTGACTTGTCTAGGGTCATGCAGCTAGTATCAATATGGGAGTTTTGTTCTGAGGTCTTTCTGACTGCACATCTAATATTCTCTGGATTCTGCCACGTTCTCTAATCTGTAATTTACAATTTTGAAAGTGCTTGGCCATCCTAAATCTGTGTGAGGAAGGCAGACCAGGTATTATTTTCCCCATTTTCTCATATTTCCCTATATGCCTCCCTCATTGCTCTTTTTGCAAAATCATCTGTATGATTTTGGGCAAGTCAAAGGTCAATCAATCTGTCAATCAACAAACATTTTAGAAGCATCAGGAACATTATTATGTTTCAGGACTTTGGAGATCCAAAGATAAAAGCAAATAACTATTCCCCCTTAAAGAGCTTACATTTTCTCTGGAGGAAGGGAAGGTGGAATAAAATACGTCTTAAGATCACAAGATTTTGAGATTATCCTGTCCACCATCCTCATTAACTGGAGGTAGTTAGGGAGCACCATAATAGCCCCTTCTCCTGTCTCCTGTCTCTCCAACTGTGAGGATCAAATGAGATATCTACAATGTGCTTTGCAACCTTAAAGTACAATGGAAACGCTAGTTAGGAGGAGGAGGATGTAAAGTAGGAAACTGAGGAAGCGGGAAGTGATTGATCCAAGGTCATGCAAGGCAGAATCCTTATACTTCAAATCCAGACGCCTTTCTATCCTTCCTCACGAGGCTTCCCCATACTCTTGGCTCCCACCTCATGTCTCTGATTTCAGGTGGGAAAAATGCTAAATGAACAACTGACATTTGAGGACAGAAGGGAGTGAGAATCACTGTCTATTACTTGAGCAGTTTCTCAGACAAGTTGTCACCATTCATTGCCCTTTCCATCTTGGCTCTTTAAATTAAGCACAGGCCATCTCCCACTCCTTCCTCCCCCAAATCCCATTCCTCAGCCCCCACTGATGTGAAAACATAAGCAGTGAGTGTGATCCTTGGCCAGCTTTGTCTGAGTACTTTGCATTTGACATTCTTAAGTTCATCAGAGGCGATCCAGTCCAACCGAGGCATAGAGTGGGAAAAGAAGTTTCCCAAGCATCAGAGATGGAGACCCTGACTCCAGAGACTGTGTTGTTTTTATCATACCTCCTGTGGGTACTACCCTGTTTCAGGCCCTGCCTGGTACAGTGACAAGATCCCTGATTCTGGAGTCACAGGATTTGGATTCAAATCCTACATATGTTACTTTGGGACTCTTGTTTGCCTCAGTTTCCTCATCTGTAATGTGGGGACCATAACAACACTGTGATTATGCTCATTTTTATAGATGAAGAACCAATGGCACACAACTGGTAAGTGAAGCCCATGCTTAATTTCAGTTAGAGATTAATGAAAATAAAAATGACATTTTTTCCCACTCAAGTTGAGGGCTTCCTTTAAATCAATATATAGACCTTAGGTTAAGATACCTTAATTTAATTAAAAGGTGAAAATAGAGAAGGAAAGGAGGGGGCCAATGAGGAAATTAGATTTACTATTGGAAATCGGCATTAGCTGGGGAATAACTTGCTGTTTCATTTGCAAAGCATCCTAATTTAAATGTGTTTCCTCTTTTGGGCCTCCTGAGACAATAATGTAATTATAATGAGCACCCTGGAGAAGCCCTTTAAAATAGCTAGGGAGCTTTGGAAACCTGATGATAATGGCAGTAATACAGCAGCTGACGTCCAGAGGGTGCTATAATGTCTAGAAAAGACTATGAAACTCCTCTAGCAGATTAGTATCACAAACACTATAATCCCCATTTCAAAGATGAGGAAACTAAGATTAAGATTGGTGCTATAGGACTGCCAGGCCTGAAGTCAGGACTGAGTTCAAATCCGAACCCAGACATTTAATAGCTGTGTCACTCTGGTCAAACTCTGTTTGCCTCAGTTTCCTCATCTGTAAAATGAGCTGGAGAAGGAAATGCCAAGAAAACCCCAAATGGGGTCAATGAAGAGTCAGATATGACTGAATAACAGCAGTCATAGGCTTCCATTTTTTGATAAACTTTCAATAATTATTCACTAACTAATTAATAAATAGCTCATATTCAATTTCAGTCTGCCCAGGACTTTACACAGATTATCTCACCACAAGCTATCAGCAAGGTCTTATTATTCCTTTTTATAGATGAACAGACTGATATTAATTTATTATTATTATCTATAATCAAATTAACAAATGGTTGATATTTCTATAATACTCTGAGAGCTCCAGAGCACTTTACCTGCATCATCTCAATTGACACTGAGCCTGGTGAGGAAAAAGCTATAACTATTATTGTCCCCATATACAGATGAGAAAACTGAGGTGCAAAATAATTATTACTGTTCTTCATAATTGTAGTCAGACATGATTGAAAAATTACTGAACAAATTATGCTGTTCTATGCACCAGAAAGATACAAGGCTAGAGCAAGATCAAATTCAAATAGAAATAGATAAGGGACTCTTCTTGACAATCATAAATTGATAACTTGTTCAGTAATTTTTTCAGTCACGTCTGACTCCTGTGACTAGTGGAGTTTTGTTGGCAGAAGTACTGGAGTGGTTTTCCATTTCCTTCTTCAATTCATTTCATAAATGAGAAAATTGAGGCAGATAGGGTAAAGTGACTTGCCCAGGGTCAGATAACTAGTTTGTGTGTGAGCTGGATTTGAACTTAGGTCCTCCTGACTACAGGTGCTCTACCCCAAAGCTTCTTACACTGTAGATTGCAACCCTATATGAGGTCACATAACTGAATACAGAGTTGGGAAATGATGATTTATTATCAGTAAATGTTTAATTTGTGTACCTATTTTATTTACCTGTATACCTGGGGTCATGTAAAAATTTCACAGGTGAAAAAGGGCCATGAGTGGAAAAAATTTAAGAAGCTCTGGTCTATTTATTGCCACCTAGCTATCTATATACTGACTTAGAAAATCACAAATTAACATCTAAATTGCACTGTATTTTTGTTAAATTTGTAAAACATCTCCCCATTACATTTTAGTTTAATTCACTTTCTCTATCCAGTCTAGTGTAGATTATGAGAAAAAATGTAAGCTCTTGGCCAACAAAAGAATCATTTTCCCATTTTAAGCCATTTTTACTACCTTGTAAATGCAAGCACAAAAGGCAGTCTGATATGATAGACAACTGGCTTTAGAGTGGGGAATACCTGAGCTCTCAGGACATATTCTGGCTGTATAACCCTGACCACTTCACTTTATAACTTAGCACTCTAGGCAGCCTTCTAAGAATACAATTTGCAAAGAAAGTGATGATCTGCATTGGTGAAGAAACATTTCTCACTGGGAGTTTACTATACTAATCAAGTCCTAGTGCTAGTCCAAACATAGATAAATTCATTTATATATGTATATAGATGCACCCATATATATAATGTATACATAGTGTGTATGTACTATATATTTATATGTATATATACATTATATATATACACACACACATACACATAATGTATATTGTAGTGTGTGTATATATAGTATATACCATATGTATATATACATAGTATATATTGTAGTGTGTGTTTATATATATAATGTATATTATAGTATATGTATATATATATATATAAATACAATATATATGGTGTATACTGAAGTGTGTGTATATATATGCAGTATATATATATAATGTATATATATTACAATATATGTATATATACATATACATAGTATCCACATATACTCTGCATATATATGCATGTATGTTTATACACATACATAGTATATATTGTAGTATATATATATATATATATATATATATATATATATATATATATATATATATATATATATATATATATATATGCATATAGTGTTTCCTGCAATGTGTGTGCGTGTATATATATATATATACATATATACACACACACACACATAATGTATACTGCAGTTTATATATAGTATTATATATACATACAGTATATAAATATATACATAGTATATATTGCATTATGTATGTACATATATAGTATATACAATATACATATATACATATATACATAGTGCATATTGCAGTATATATATATTTAACATATATTACAGTGTGCATATGTGTATGTATATATAGTATATGCAGTATATATAATAGCGTATATTGTAATGTATATATAGTATATGCAGTGTGTATATATAGTGAATATTGTAGTGCATATATATAGTATACATATATACATAGTGCATATTGCAGTGTGTATATATAATATACACAGTATATATATTAATATATAGTATATATTACAGTGTACTTATATATAGTATATATTTCAGTGTGTATATGTACATATAATGCATGTGTCTATTTATATAGTACACAATGTATATATAGTAAATATTACATTGTACATGTATATAGTATATACTGCAGTATATATATAGAGAGTAAATATAATATATATATATAGTGTATGTTGCTGTGTATATGAATACATAATTAATATATACAGGATAAATGTATTTATAGTATATATACACACATATGCATACAACTATATATGTATTTAAGTACATATATATACAAACATATATACTATGCACATACATATATATATATATATATACTATGTAAAAACATATATATGTATTTAAATACATATATACACACACACACATAATGTATACTGCAGTTTATATATAGTATTATATATACATACAGTATATAAATATATACATAGTATATATTGCATTATGTATGTACATATATAGTATATACAATATACATATATACATATATACATAGTGCATATTGCAGTATATATATATTTAACATATATTACAGTGTGCATATGTGTATGTATATATAGTATATGCAGTATATATAATAGCGTATATTGTAATGTATATATAGTATATGCAGTGTGTATATATAGTGAATATTGTAGTGCATATATATAGTATACATATATACATAGTGCATATTGCAGTGTGTATATATAATATACACAGTATATATATTAATATATAGTATATATTACAGTGTACTTATATATAGTATATATTTCAGTGTGTATATGTACATATAATGCATGTGTCTATTTATATAGTACACAATGTATATATAGTAAATATTACATTGTACATGTATATAGTATATACTGCAGTGTATATATAGAGAGTAAATATAATATATATATAGTGTATGTTGCTGTGTATATGAATACATAATTAATATATACAGGATAAATGTATTTATAGTATATATACACACATATGCATACAACTATATATGTATTTAAGTACATATATATACAAACATATATACTATGCACATACATATATATATATATACTATGTAAAAACATATATATGTATTTAAATACATATATACACACACACACACACACACACACATATATATATATATATATATATACACATAAACATATATACTATGTACACAGATATATGAGATGTGTACACATACATAGACAAGTCACATGATATTTCTTTTGTGCGCAGTAGCAAAGTCTTCCTTAAATAGCCTCCCTAAAGGAGGCTACCATCTGGATCATATTTGCTTGCTTGGAATGATATAATAAGGACTTTTCCCCAAGGACAACAATAGTCAGTGGTCAAGGAGAGCTGCAGGAGGCCCTTCCCAGGGAGGGGAATGGACAGAAGCTTTGTGTGTGGTCAGGGATCTGCCAAGTCTCTGAAATTGCCAGTAGACTCCCAACACTGCCCTGCCCCATGAAGCCCTGTGCCATACGTTTTTCCTGTTGGAGTTGTGATCTGGAAACAGTAGCGCCGATCCTCACAGTCCACGGCCATCACCGAGCAGTTGTCCAGGTCCTGGATCAAACCTCCAGCCACAGCTCCCCGAGGCTGACACATGAGGTTCCCACCTTGAGTGAAGAAATAGAGCCTCTCCCACGTGGTGGTGACCAATCCAGTTTTGCTGCAAGAAATAACCAGTTTCAAAAAGACCTTTTGGTAACAGAAATGAAGATGCTTCTTATCACCGACATTTATAACACAGATATGAGATAGGAACTATAGATGTTCTTAATCCCATTTTAGAGATGACACAACTGATGCTTAAAGTTAAATGACCTAGCCAGAGTCATGCAGCTAGTAAATATCAGAGGTGGAATTTGAACATGGGTCTTTCCTGATTCTAAGTTCAGTATTCTATCAATCAATTTTTAAAAAAGTAATCAAGTATTTATTAAGCACCTAATAAATGCCCGGCACTGTGCCGGGTGCTAAGAGTAGAAAGACAAAGAAGCAAAAAGTCTCACTGCTCAAAGGACCTTGTGACTTTTAACTTACAGTGTTAAACTAATAAAATCAGGTAGTATTTATTATGCAGCTTCCAGTGCACAGTGGGACCATGTGAAACCATTTAGAAATATGGAATGAAATGTCCAATGGTTTTAAACCAGGGGTTCTCAATCTGGGACCCAGATCCCTGAAGGTATCACGAACAGATTTCAGGAAATTCGTGAACTTAGGAGAAAAAAGAAAATCTTTATTTTGATAGAATTGATTTTCCTTGTAATTCTCTGCATTTTATTTTATGTATTTGAGAAAAAAATCCATTGTTTTTGTGAGAGAGCATCCAGAGGCTTTACCAGACTGCAAAAGATCCTTCATCTAAATAACTTTGTCTGCAAATGCTTTTGGAAGGGGAGCACCAAGAAATATGCTGAGGTCTTGGGAACAGAAAGGCAGCCCTTCCCTCAAGGAGCATCCATCCCTCAAGAATGTGGGAATAATGGTTCCCTAAGAGCAGGCTTCTTGATCTTCAACCAGAGGGGGACACAAATGGTCTGGAGTAGGAGATAGGCCCACAAGTCCAATCCTCTCTTTTACAGATGAGAAAACTGAGGACCCCAGAGGAGCCATGATGTCCCTCAGGTTACATAGTAGTGTGTGGCTGACTCCAAATTTGTCTCTGAACGGTCTCATGTGGGCCATTGTCTGCAAGAAACTTTACAATAAATACTACCTAACTTTTTTGGACCAAACTTGTGATTTTATTGATGTAACATTGGAAAATAAGGGGGATGAGACTTCTTGAGGGGAGGAACTCTTTGAATATTTTTCTAACCTTGGCACCCAGCACAGAGACTGGCACATAGCAGGTACTTAATAAATACTTGCAGAGGGACTGCTAGATGGTACAGTTGATAGAGCATTGGCTCTGGGTTCAGGAGGACTTAAGTTCAAATCCAGCCTCAAATATTTAACATTTATTAGTTATATGACTCTAGATTAAGTCATTTACTCCCAATTGCCTCCCCTCACCCCCCCAAATACTTCTTGATTGCTTTTTTCTTTTAAAAATTGATTGATAGAATATTGAATCAATTTGAATCCGACTCCAATTCCATCTTATCTTCTGCCATCTCATACTTTCCCATACTGATCTGTTAGGATACCCTATTTTAATATTCCATTAATAATCAATGTGCTTGGATTATGCAATGATCAACTGTGATAAACTTAGCTCTTCTCATCAATGAGGTGATCCAAAATAATTCCAATAGACTTGGAATGGAAAATGTCATCTACACGCAGAGAAAGGATAATCTGAATGCAGATCAAAGCATACTATTTTCACCTTTTTTGTTTGCTTTTTTTTCTCATGGATTTTTCCTTTGTTCTGATTTTTCTTTCACAATGTGACTAATATGGAAATATGCTTAAAATGAATGTACATGTATAACCTAGATCTCTTGGGGAAGAGGAGAAAAATTTGGAACTCAAAATCTTGCAAAAATGAATGCTGAAAATTATCTTAACATGTAATTGGAAAAATAAAATACTATTGAAAAGTTTAAAAAAAAAATCATTGTGTTCACTCTCTCTGCCTTGCTCTAAAATCCAGCACCTTTGTCTTTCCTCAAGAGCTGGAGATCCTGGAACAGAATTAAAATTTCAGTCCTGCCTCTTACTGCAAGTATGATGTTGGCCAAGTCCATTAACCTCTCTAGGCCTCAATTTCTCTGCAAAAAATAAAAAAATCATGGGATCGACTAGATGACCTTTCATGTCCCTTCCAGCTTCTAAACCTGTGATCCTGAGCCATTTTTCTTTAGTGCTCAAGTTTCCCTCTCTATAAAATCAGGAGGTTGGGCCAGGTAGCCTGTGATTGTTTCTGCCTCTAAGACTATGAAATACATTGCTCCAAATGAGTTGAGTTAAACCATTGTTAGGTGATGTAGTTGGTAGTTATGGCGAGGCGAGGTCAGGCCATTTACAAAGAGAGGTCCTGAGCATCTCTCACAATAACATAGATAAGTCTGCACTGGGCGTGCTCTCCTCAGTGTCCACCTCCAATGATCTTATGGGTATTGAGGCTTGTGGAGAAGGAAAGATAAGGGGAAGGGAAGGGGAAGGTCACATTATCTCCTCACTTTCTGAGATTGAGGTAACCAGCCTTCTGGATGAGGTTCCTGTTGATGACTGGTGCAGCGACATCGAAGTCTGGGGTGTAGACGGATTCATCCACAGAGAGCAGCTCCTGCTGGGACAGCCGCATCTTTTCGACCTCGGCCTCTGATTCCTCCTGTATGCTTAAGACAGAAGGTTGGAATATCACCCTTGGAGTGCAAACACAAACTTTGGGAGGGAAGGATCTCCTCCACCTCTGCTTTCATATTTGCAGTGTCCAGGACAAACATTTTAAAAGATTAATTTATTAAATTTTAGTTTTCAACTGTCACGCATTTATTTTCTCTCCCTTCTATTTCCTTCTTTTTCTCCCTGCCCTCACCCAATCAAGAAGGGGAAGAAAAGGAAAATAAAATTCTGGTAACAAATGTGTTTTGTCAAATCCCCACATCGGTCATATCCAAAAATACATGTCTCAGTATGTATCTTGAGTCTATTGACTCTTGGCCAGGAGATGTCCAGCATGCTTCACCATCAGCTCTCTGGAATCATGCTAACAAGCATCTATTAAGCACTTAATACACTAGGAAAGCAAAGATAAAAATCGTATTTTGGGGTTTGGAGTCAGAGTTCTTGGGTTAGAATCCTGTGATCCTGGGCATGTCACTTCAATTTTCTGGAGTCATGCTAACAAGCATTTATTAAGCTCCTATTGTGTGCTGAGCACTAGGAAAGCAAAGATAAAAACTGAATTTTGGGGTTCCAAACCCCAAAGGATTAGAATTCTGTGACCCTGGGCATTTTTGGCTTCAGTTCCCTCATCTGCCAAATATAGAATTTCTGAATCCAAGACTCAGTGGTCTCAAATATTTCTTCCAGTTCTGTATCTGTGATCCTATAACTTTTATGGAGAAAAGTTAAATAATAGGAATATAAGGCAACTGGAGTTAAAAAAAAAAGGCAGGGAGGTGATTCAAATTTAGATAAGTAGAAGATTTTATCTTTCTCTAAAATTCCCAGGAGCCAACTAATAAAAAAGCAGGAGATGTGAATCAGGTTATAGGAACAGCTCTCTGAGGAAACAGATAGCTGGGCCCACTTTGGTGCTGACCCCTGGGAAAATCAGTAGAGGCAATTTTAGAAAAAATCAAAGGCTTTCACAAGCTCCAATAATTTTGTGGTTTCATTTCCCATGATTTCTCACTCTCATGCTTGTGTTTGTGCTAAAAGTTGGGTGCTTGTTTCCTTAGGATTTATTCCTTTCTTTTAAGCCTCACTCATTCAGCTAACTTATAGGAGGATGGGGTGATAGATTTAGAGTTAGAAGGACCCATAGAAGATGAATCTAATCCTCTTATAACACAGAACACTGAGGCTCAAAGGGAAGTGATGTGTCCAAAATCATACAAGTAGTAATCACATCCAGGAATGATATAGTTAGAGCTAGAAGGGGCCTTCAGGACCAAGGCCAACTCCTTTGTTTTACATATGGGAAAACTGAGGCCCACAAAAAATTGCTTATCTAAGGACCCATAGTGAGTGTCAGAGGCAGAAGTGGAATGTTGGTCTTCCAGATTCCAAGACAGACTCTCTCACTCTGTGTTATACTAATGTAATCTCTTGAATTTAATTCTAAATCAATCATTGCTATTCTATAAGTATCTGAGCAAGGTCTTGGAAACAGAAAGGAAAAAATAAGGCTGCCCCTCTACCTGCCAACCACCCCTCCAGGATGCTAACCTGTGATTCAGTAGACAGTCTTGGAGAGGTTTTGTGGTTCAAAATACCATTCTAGATAATAGTACTTAGTGCTTATTTAGGGCTTTAAAGTGAGCATTAATATAAAACTACTGAAAAAAATCACACAGTAAAGCTATTCTTGGAATTAGGAAATCTTGGGTTCAAGTCACTCAGCTTCTCAATGATCTGGGATCAGTGGTCCATGATATAGACAATTCTGGGAGACTTGCATTGGTAGAGGGAGTTTCCTCACATGAGACTTCCCTCCATCGTTGAAATAACAGGATTAGTCCCTTTCACTTTAAAACTGGGGTCCTTTATCTTTTTTGTTTCTTGGATCCCTGGTGAATTCAATGGCCCCTTTTTCAGAATCACATTTTAAAATTATATTATAGAACATTTAGGATTATGAAAGAAATCAATTAATTGAATTATATTTATCCAATTAAAAAAACAAACAAACAACCAAGAACCCAACTACAAGGTTGAGAATCCTGGTCTTGAGCTTGGCAAAGCCTTTTATGTCTTGTTTAAGCTTCATAATAACTTAGGTTTTATTGGCTCTTTTTTTTTTATTGACCTGTCGCTCCATCCACTCTACCACCTAGCTTAACAGCCTCCTGATTGCACCCTTGTAAATTAGCCAGACTGTCCTCAGATGCCAGGCATTCCACTTGAAGCCATTCCAGCATGGTCATCACTGCCAGAGCTTTCGCTCGGCTACCCCGAAACGAAGAGGAGGCAAAAGGTAATGGGAGTCCAGGGTTACCCCTAGACCAAGACAGACAAAAGCTATTAAAAGCGCGAAGTTGCCCCTGTACCACGAGGAGGCAAGCAAAAAGCCTCCTGTTAATGTTCTTAAAGCTCATCGACATGAGGATGATAAGAGAAGGTGGGAGGAGGAGCAAGAAGAGAAAGAAGAGAAGAAGGAAGAAGCAGCCCTTCTTTAGTGTAGATGGGATCAAAGCAAATTTTGCAGTGGGAAAATAATCTTGGTAGACACCTGCTAGACTGGACCATAGGCTGTTAAATAAATTAACTGGTTACTTAAAGTCTCTTTTATCTGCTCGAAGTCGGCTTCAAAGAGTGGCTTCCCAGGGGTGGTAGGTGGGGGGTCGCCTCTCTGGCAGCTGTCTTTAGGGGAGCATCCATCAAAGAAATTGCCCAAGAATGAGCCTTTTTAATGTCTTTCTCTCTGTATCTGTTTCAAATCCAAATCATGCTTAAAGCAACTCTTAATACATCTGCAAGATTGAACACCGACACAAGCCCAGTTCAAGATCACAAATTGGTGAGCTTTAGGGGGGAAAAAAGGTAGACTTGGGGCTTTTTTCCAAAAGCCTTTTAACCCTTTAAAATAGTTATAATGTGCAGGGCTCTATAATATGTGGGAATTCAAAGACTCTGTAAGTCCTTATTTCTTTATCGATTTGGTGAAATATGTAAAATTATCCAGAAATTCGAAGAGACAAGAGTTAATAGGGATGATCTTGCTCCTCTTGATGTCTGGATTATTTATAGGAGACAGCAAGAGGTATTGGACTGCAGAATTTATTAGGACAGGGAAGTCTCAGGTGAGGAAAGTCCCTATCAATGCAGAATGGCACCTTAAAAAAAATTTTTTTTTGCAATAACTAGTCTTAGAGGCTGCCTGGAACACTTACATGTGAAATGACTTTTCCAGGGCCACAAAGTTAAGTTTCAGTATTGGAACTAAGGTATTCTTGACTCTGAAACCAGTTCCTCATCTTGATCAGGAGGACGGTGAACAAAATGCAAAATTTTCCTCCTTTTCTTGTGTGTGTTCTCTAGCCTGACGTACCAGGGGATGATTCATTAGCAGAGACAACACAACAACACAACAATCCCACAATAATCTACCAAAAAAAGAATTCAAATTCCAGGATTTTATTACCTTTGAACCATGGCTCTGGTGGTAGATAAAAAGGTGTCCATCCTTTTGGAAAACATCTCGGCTCCTTTCTTAAAAAAGTTTATCTGAAAAGTATAAGGGTGGTTGGATTATGTATAATAAAGGTAATCTGATGATTATCTAAGAAGCTGTGATCATTGACATTAGCCAATCAACCAGCCTGGGCCATAGCTACTTTTTTTGACTAATGGATTGCATTATCTTCACCATACATTAATTTGTATACAGTCATTCACATGGATATCTTGTCTCCCTTCTCTTCAAGGGCAGGGACTGTGTCTTATTTTGAGACTATTCAATATATTGCTGAGGAATACAGAAAGTAACTTTATGGCTTATGTTTCAGATTAATGGAAGGTCTTATTTGCATTTTTATAAGACCGTGCATGCTGTCGTCCAGTCATTTCAGTTCTGGTCTTATTCTGTGATCGGAATTAGGGGTTTTCTTGGCAAAAATGCTGGAGTGTTCACCATTTGCTTCTCCAGCTTGTTTTACAGATGAGGAAACTGAGGCAAACAAAGAGTTGCCTAGGGTTATACAGCTAGTAAGTGTCTGAGGCTGGATTTGAATGGATGAAGATGAATCTGACTCCACAGAGGATGCTCTTTACATTATGGCACTACCTCACTGTCCTAATACCATGCATACTAGATGTATGCATTGCAGATTATAAATTAGAATTTATTCAGAGAAGGTTAACCAATATGGCGGAAAGGCTTTGAGACCTTATCATATGAAGAGTGATAGAAGAAATGGAGGATGCTGGAGAAGAGAAGCCTACGGAATCAGAGATTTAGGGATGGAAGGATTTTAGAGCCCACTGAATCCTCATTTTCTATAGCTAAGGAAACTGAGGCTGAAAGAGATTAAGTGACTTATCCAGTTAGAAAGTGACTAAAAGGGGGCACTATAGTAGATAGAGCACTGATCCTGGAATCAGAAGGACTTGAGTTCAAATCTAGACTTAGACATTTTCATTTACTAGCTGTGTGACCCTAGGTAAGTCACTTAGCTTTTATTGCCTCATTAAAATAAATAAATAAATAGAAATGACTGAGGCAGGTGCTCTTGGTGACTCCAAGGCCAGAAGTTAATTTACCAGGTCATCTTGCAGCCTTATAGCAATATCTCTTTTAAGTATTTGAAGAGTTATTATGTAAAGATGTATCATATTAACAATCAGACTGTCCAAAATGAAATGGGCCACCTCTTGTGATCGCAGTGTGATGATCACAGATTGGGTCTGTTATAGTCGGGACTTCTGGGTAGGTATCAATTAGACTATTTGGCCAATGGGGACTCTTCCAACTCCGGGATTCTGAGATTCTTTATTCTTCATTCCCAGATGGGTATTTGGTAGAAAGAAAGAAGGGAGGGAGGGAGGGAAGAGGAAGAGAGGGAGGGAGGGAAGGAGGGAAAGAGGGGAGGAGGAAAGCTTTGTTTTGCCATTTATAAAAGAAATGGGATTTCCTCTAAGGTCTCACCTAGCCCTAAAACTGCTCCTGCATTAGCAGGCAGAGTAAACACAATCAGCAAGATGGTGGTCTCATTCCTACTGGCCAATGATGTGGGAAGCTCAATTCAATTTGGGTGCCTGCTACATGCCTGGCACTGTAGATACAAACCAATCCTTAACAGGAATTAATTAAAAGGGGCTGATGGGATGAACAAAGAAGGAATTCTTTTTTAAAGTACAGCACTATAATGGAATTATTCAACGTTATTCCTTTATCATGCTTCCTGTTTTCTATCATCCTAGAATGTTTATTCTAGAGTGTTTATTGTTTATATTGTTAAAAGAGGGCTCATAGTACTTTAAAAAGAATGCTTATATTATTAATTATATATTATAATTATATTATATTATTAATTATATATTATAATTATATTATATTATTAAAAGAGAGCTCCTATTAATATAATTTCCTTGGCAGAATATTGTGCCCACTTGGTTCATTAGCACAAAGCTTCTTAAACCATGTATCACGACCCCATATGGACTCAGGAATGTAGGGATTATGAAAAATTTGGTAACAGTAAAAGGTTTCCTAATGTTCTTTGTCCTATAGTATCAAATATTCTGCCAAGATTAAATTCTTTATGTAAAAATAAATGAGCATATCCATCTATCTCATTAATATACAAATATGCTTTTATCTTTAATGAATGGCAAAATGTGTACCAAAGAGTTGTTTTAAAGTAAATTTCTTTATGATTTATTATCGGTAAATGTTTGGTTTGTATACCTATTTTATTATACCTACATATCTAGGGTTATGTAAAAATTTCTTGAGTGAAAAGGAGTTGTTAGTGGAAAAAAGCTTAAGAAATCCTGAGTTAGCATACCATGAGTAATACATGAAGAAAATAAAATGGGCTTTCTTGGTCTCTGCAAAAAGCACTATGGATTCATAAATATGGAACATGCAATTTGTAATATTTCCAGACCCTGACTACCAGGAGGAATGGGTTTCTGGACCTCCTATCAAGGCATTACCATGATCCAGTCAAATGCTATTCTGAGATTTTGAAGCTTCTAATTACTTATCTTCACCAACATAGCTCATCCAAAGTACTGATAGATGGATAGCTGCGTTGTGCAGTTCCTCTAGTCAGGAAGCCCCGAATTCAAATCCAGGTTCAGACGACTTACCAATTATATGACTTTGGACCAGTCATTTAACTATTTGCCTCCTTCTCATATGTTAAATGAAGATAAGGACAGCACCTACTTTCCAGGGCTGTTATAAGGATGAAATGAGATAATAACTGTTTACAGACACTGCACCTGGCACGTAATAAGTGCTATGTAAATATTAGCTAATATTATTTGTATTATTGATACTCTGCCTTGACACTTCCCCAGTAGTTAGCTAGTTTCCACACCCTCTGACTCTCCTGATCCTGATAGCCCCAAATCCCTAATGACAGAAGAGCCAAACATCCTCTATGAACTGAGCTGTTCACTCTTACTCGTAAATATTCAACTCTATCTCATCATCATTTTTGTTGTTGTTCTTTGTCCTTCTTTCCAGAAGAGGACCATGATATCAGGGAGGGGAAGCCATGACATGCAAGTGTTAGTGAGGGAGGGCTCTGCAAGGTCACCTGCCTCACTTCCCCCCTCAGAGCCATCTGGGTCCAATGGCCAAATATCAATCAGGATGACTCAAATTGGCCTCAAGGCAGTGGAAGACATTGGCTTTTCTAAGCTAAGGTCTTCAGGACATATAAATGAATTGAATTTAAGTGAGGGAGGGCTGACCTGCCTCACGTTCCCCTCCAGAGCCATCTGCGTCTAGTGGCCAGATATCGATCAGGACGACTGGAGATAGTCCTGGATGTAATGGGAGTCCTTGGCTTTTTTAAGCTGAGGTCTTCAACAAGTCTCGGTTTGACTGAGTCCACACCCACTCAGTGATTAACTGACTATCCATCCCTTTCCCTGTGCCCTCTGGAATGCTTTTTCTATACTTAACAAACTTCTGTTAATTTTAGACCCATTCCTTACATGCCTTCAATATTCTAGCACTCATAGATTTGACTTTTTGCCATATGACACTACAACCTAGTTCATTCTTTTAAGAATTAGTTAAAACATCTGCCATTCCCTCCACCTGTACCCCCACATTTTCCGGTGATGCTCATTGGTTCCAGAGGGAAAGTTGGAACTTTCCCTGCTCCCCTCCACCTATCTAGTTTCTTTCTTTACCAATACCTTTTATCTCTCTCTCCTCCTCTGAAGTTCATTATATCCAATCTTATTACCCACTCCATATCCTAGAAGCTTTGATTTACCATTCTCCAGGGGATTTTCCTTCCCTCCTCAAAAAGTTTAGTGCATGACTCTTAGTCTGTCTTCCCACCCCAGTTCCTACCTTCATATGAGGCAATTTCTTCATACATGCTGATATTTTCTCAATGACCTTAATGTTCCTCCATTTCAACAATTCATCCAGCTTTACCACCCTGGATTACTGTCCTAGGATTCAGAGCTGAAAAGGGACTGTAGAGGCCGGAGAAGTCAGTCTCTCATTTTACAGATGAAGAAACTGAGACCCAGAGAGATGAAAAATGACTTCTCCAAAGTCATGCAACTCATAAGTGTCATTTAAGAGTCAAACTGAAATCCTGTAACCCCAAGCTTGGTCCTCTTGACAATGCATCATGATTCCATGTCCCCTGGATCTCAGATGCATCATCTATAAAATGGGGGACTGGACCAGACGATATTCTAAGGTCTAAATATCTTTTCCTTCTCTTGCATTGTATTTCTGAGTTTTGGCTGGTTCATGTGAACTTGAAAGAAGAAGCCAATTTTCCTTTTGAAGATAATCATCACTCTTCCTCCATCTGCCATGTAGTTCCCAGGTACCATCTGGCCTGTATCAATCCCCCTTTACCAGCATTTCCATTTTTCCATTCTCTATCCCACCAGAATGTCACCTATATTGGCCTTTGTCTTCAGGTTAGATTGGGGGTACTGGTATACCTGTCCTTGGGCATATCCTAACATGGGCTCCATCATTGCGATCCTCTTCCTGTACTGAAGAGCATTCAGGGCACAATAATACTGTAGAGATGAGAGATGTTGCTTCCTTCGGGCAGCGGCCACCTCTTTTGCGACTTCGGACTTCACCTAGTGGAAGGGGATAGGAAAGCTTAGATGGTACCATTCAAAACTGTATTTTGACTCAAGAATATTGACTCAAAATGGGTTTGTTAATTAAAAGAGCTTTTAAAATATTAAAAATTATTAATCAAAAGTATTTACTAGAAAATTATTAGTACCAAATGATATTAGTACCAAATAATAATCAAGCTTATGATCATATTATCTCCAGCAGGTTGATTGTTCCTGGTAGAATGTAAAATCTGATAGAAAGTGAGATTGAGGATGGGGCTATTCTCTTGATAACTCTTCATCATTAGTATAGTATTTAATACCTAGCAGATGCTTACTAATAAGTGCTTATTGATTGATTGGTATAAGGGAAGCAATATGATCATTTCTGATGTTGACTTTATGTCATTCCACAGTGTCTCTCAGAGGTGGAAAGGACTTTGGGGGCCATTTAGCCTGAGCCATATAGGAACAGCTCTCTGATAGCAACTTGAGAGGTGATCATCTAGCCTTTACTGGAAGAACTTCAGGGATGGGGAATTTATGGCCTCTCAAGTCAATCCATTCTACTTCTGGATGACTGTAAGTGACACAGAACCAATTTTGGCTGTAACCTCTCCTCATTGCATCCTGGAAAGGTTCTGCCCTCTGAGGCCCAGTAGAACACATGCAATCCCATCTCACATGCCAGGGGAAGGAGAACAATTAATTGCGCCAATGAGAAAGGCTCATATAGTGGATTTATTACACCCCAGAGGAAAAAGGGAAGAAGAAGGAAGTAGAAATGATTTGAAAGTATAAGAAATGCACTGGTATAGTAGCTAGTTTTATGTTTTAGTTTTAGAGACAAAAAAGACTGGACTCCAGTTTTGGAAATTTCAATGAGATATTGACAAACTTCCCTGGCTTTCGTTGTCCTGGGATTATTATCATTATTTTTTGTTTAAAAAAATCACACTAGAATAAGCTGAACATAGTTCTTTCTGGACGTAAAGGGATAGACTATATATATATATATGTGTGTGTATATATATATATTGCCTAAGATCCTTCTTGCTCTCTTTTTTGCTGGTTTCTAAATATGAATGCAGCCATTAAAGAGTCTGATCTGGGTCAGAAAAAGTTGATGAGTCAAAGAACATCAACAGGTAGTTTTTAAGGGCAGAAATTCAAGCTCTCTATACTTATATTTTAAAAAATGCTCCAAACCACCAATAATTAGCTACAAATTAAAGCAATTCACACCCATTTAATAGGTTTAACATTAACATTAGGTTGCTGGTTTAACCTATAACTTTACACAATTAACCTCTGACATTAACAATCAACGTTGAGACTAAAGGTAAATGACAAATATTGGAGGGGTTGTGGGAAAACAGGAACATTGATGCATGGTTGGTGAGGGTATGAATTGGTCCAGTCATCCTGAACTGTTCCCCAAAATTTATTAAATTGTAGTTACTCTTTAACTCAGGAATACCAATACTAGGTAGGTCTTTACCTCCAACAAAGCACAACGAAAGAATAAAAGAACATAAAGTACACACATCTTTATAATAAGCAATTTAATTTGTAGTGATAAATAACTGGAAGCTAAAGGACTACCCATTAATTGTTGAATGGTTGAATAGATTTTGGAATACGAATGTGATGGAATACTTTTGTGCTCTGCAAGAAATGATTCAAAGACTAACTTAAAAGAAACTTGGAATAGTTGTATGAGCTATTATGGAAGGAAATGAACAGAGCCAGGAGAATAATTTGTACAGTTAAAATATTGTCAAGACAAACAATTTTGAAAGATTTAATACTGATCAATATAATGATCAAGCATGATTCCAGAAAACCAAAGGCTAGTTAGATGGTACCAGAATGGACAGAGTGATGAGTTTGGAGTCAATTCACATTTGACTTCAGACACTCACCTATTGTGTAATCCTGAACACTTAATCTGTTTGCCTCAGTTTTTTTTTTAAATTTGTAAAATACAGATAATAATAGTGCCTATCTCCCAGGGTGAGAATCAAATAAGATAATATTTAATAAAGCACAAGCACACAATAAGTGCTATGTAAAGTAATCTATAAAATAGGCATTTTTGGACACGCCAATATGAGAATTTGTTCTTTTTAACTATACTTAATTGTTATGAGGGTTTTGTTTTACTTTTTGGATAAGGGAAGGGGGAAGGAGAAAAAAATTTCTTATTAATAGAAAAAATTAATTAAAGGCATCTAGGTGGCGCAGTGGATAGAGCACTAGCTCTGGAGTCGGGAGGACCTGAGTTCAAATCTGGCCTCAGAAATTTAACATTTCCTAGCTGTGTGACCTTGGACAAGTCACTTAACCCTAACTGCCTCAGCAAATAATAATAATAATTATTAATTAATTAAAATAGGGCAATTTTGTTAATACCTTCTTAAATAAAAAAAAAGGCTAAGTTGCATGTAACAGAAATTCAGAGTCTCATATACAATATTCTTTCATTTTTGTGCATATTAAGATACTTATTTCTTGGTAATAGTTAATTTCATATAATAAAACAAAAAAACTGAATTAAAATATTACTATTTAGCACTGGGTCTAGTATGTGCATCTAGAGAAATATACTAACTTGATCAAAGATAAAAATCTGAAGTTCAAAGCACTATATGGTCAATCCTTCCTCCCACTTTCTTTTTTTTTTTTTAAATCACGGCCCAGGCTTGAAATTTAAAAGCCCCAAATGAATGTGTCTGATGCCTAAGTAGGAAAAATGGGCAAAAATGCTAAAAACAAAGTCACTGTACAACAAGAAATGGAACAGACCAATAAAACAACAACCATTCCTGATTCCCTTTCTTGTTCCCCCTCACCTCCCCCCAGCCATAAAGAAATAGAGATAACAGAGAAAGCTCCTCAGAATCAATAGATTTGGAAGTTGTTATATTAAAGCTAAAAAAATAAAAGAAAAAAATAACAATAGAGTAAGTTGGGTTTTGTTTTGTTTTGTTGTACCTTTTCATTCTCTTTTTTCTTCGGTAGCCGGCTATATTTTGCCATGGACAAATCATGTTCTAGGAATAAGAGGAAATTAAATGTATCAAAAACAAGTCTAAAGCTGCTCTCTGACACCCAAGGCTTCACTTTCTCCATCTTCCCATCCCACCCTCTTACATAATTCATTAAGAATGAAGAAAAGGAAAAAAAAAGAAAAACCAAAACCAAAAAATAAAAAAATTAAAAAATAAAGAAAAGGAAAAGACGTACCATTGCTAGCGAGTCCAAAGAGATCCTTTAAGGTGCTGACTTCTGAAAAGAGATAGAGAGAATTTCAGAGTCAAGGAAAAGAGCCAGTGGGAAAAATACCCCAAAAACCCTATCTCTGAAGGCATAAAATCTGAATTCTGTTTCCACTTCTGATGCTTACTACCCAGATGACCTTGGGCACATTAATCTCTTTGCATCTCAGTAATGGAAAAATGAAGGTTTAGACTAAATAGCTCCTGAGGTTCCTTCCAGTATCATAATGACTTTCTTGCTGAGTGACCTTGGATAAATCATGTGACCTCTGGCCCTGAGTTTCCTAGTCTTTTAGTAAAAGGGTTCTATTAGAAAATCTGGGGTCTCTTCTAGTTCAGTCCATGACTCTAAGTCAAATAAGCACCCAGAATTCTGAGTTCACCTCAGATCAAACATGAATGATGGCCAAAAGAGAGGAGCAAAATCTCCCTCTGAAATATCCCTTAGATTCTCTGCTCCATCTAATGTTTTGTCTGATTTCTGAAAACACCTGACTTAGCTGGAGACTTAGGACTCTCCTTGGACAGTGCTAGTCTAGTCCCCATGTGACATTTAAAACTCCTAGCCAAGCTGCCCATTTGGTATCTTTGGGTGTTTGGGGACCCATGAAAGGAGGAATCTCTCCTAAGCTCCTAGGGTGCATGGGCTAGAACTTGGGGCTGGAAATTTCTTTAAAAAGTGTGGCTGGGGAAGCTAAATGGTGCAGTGGATAGAGCACCAGCCCTGAAATCAGGAAGACTTGAATTCAAATCTGGCCTCAGATACTCAACACATCCTAGCTGTGTGACCCTGGGCAAGTCACTTAACCCCAATTACCTCAGCAAAAAAAAAAAAAAAAAAAAAAAAAGAAAGAAAAGTATGGCTGACATTTTTCTCCCTTCTCTACAGAGGTGAGGGTCTAGGGCTATGGAATGCTGCATATAATGCTGAACTTAATTGACATATTAATTTCACTGATCTTTGAAAAAGAATCTTTATAATAAGGGATGACTCTCTGAGTGAGGGAAACAGGAATACATCAGGAAATGAAGATGATGTAAGAGCAAAAGATAATATCCATTTTAAAAAAAAACATGGTTTATTCAATTAAAGCATTGTATTTTTTCAGATCTGCTTACTTTCTTTTCTATTCTTTCTTATAAGGCATGGGTCCTTAGAGAAGAGAAAAAGGATATATTTGTGAAAGAAGATACAAAAATAAAAAAGAAATAAAAATTGTAAAAAGTGTTGTGTAAAAGCCTAGAATCTAAGCTTTTAGAATAAGTTCAATTATAAGCACTCCAGGACAAGTGTTGGGGCTTGACATTCCTAAGGAGGCTTTTACAGAGCTATGTATTCTGTCCTCATCTCCCCCTATTATCTTCTCCATTTTCTCTGTCTCTTCTCTCTCTTTTCTTTCTGTCATCTCTCCCCCTTCCCTCCTTCCCTGTCTGTCTCTGTCTATCTCTCTGTTTCTTTGTCTCTTGGTTTCTCTCTCTTTGCTTCTGTCTCTCTCTTTCTCTCTTTCTCTTT
This sequence comes from Sminthopsis crassicaudata, assembly GCF_048593235.1. Taxonomy (NCBI): domain Eukaryota; kingdom Metazoa; phylum Chordata; class Mammalia; order Dasyuromorphia; family Dasyuridae; genus Sminthopsis; species Sminthopsis crassicaudata. The sequence continues at coordinate 291,959,105 of NC_133621.1, forward strand.
GTCTTTCCTGTCTCTTTCTTCCCTCCCTTCCTGTCTCTGTCTGTGTTTCTCTTTGCTTGTCTTGCTTCCTGTCTTTGTGCCTCTCTGTCTCTTCTCTCTTTCTCTCTATCTCTCCTTTGTCCCTCTTTCTGTCTTTGTCTCTATCTCTTCTCTCTTTCTGTCTCCCTCCTTTCCTCCTCTCTCTTTCTCCCACTCTCCTACCTACCTACTTCTTTCTTTAAATATCTATTATCTGAGGACTAGGTCAATTCAAAAGTCTTATTACCATGTTAGTCATACAGAAATTAATTTTTTTTTGTCCACAAGCAACTTTCCATGTTTGTGAAGCTTTGCCACTATCTGTTGACGAAGGGAGTATCCCAACTGACAAAATCAAGAATCCCTGAAGTATTAAGTCTCTGAACAAATAACTTCAAATGTAATATTTGCAGGTGGTGACCATTTACACTGGAGAACCTTATATCTCTCACACAGAACAGGTGGGCACCTATTTCCTCCCTGGGCTGGCTTGTCCTTACACTGGCAGGTCTTAGTTCTTAGAGAAGGACTATTTTGATGCAGTTACACCCAAACTCTCTTAGACTCTAAGTGATAATCTTTTTGAGGAGGAATATGCTCTTCCTATATACTCCTTGAGTTCTCAGGTCCTATTCACGTGTTTTATTTGTATCAAACCAGGCAATTGAATTGATGAAAAATTTATATCTTAAGATATTTAATATTTAAAATATTTAAGATCATACTTCTTACTTAGCAACATGGCAAAAATAAAATTATATCATAAGTACTCAAATACATGAATAATAAGTTTATCACAATCCACTCATAAACCTGGATTTCAGTCTCCTGCCAGTGCATTTAACATCTGTGGGAGGAAATGGGCACGCAGTTACCAAAATCTGGCAAGCAAAAATCATGTGTTCGAGGGGTCCCCCCAACCCTGGAATTGTAAACTTGTATGTCCTCTTTCTATCCCAGGAACTGTCCATAAAAGTTCCTTCCTGCTGAACAGATGCTTCTGTTGCTAAGTTGAACTCTTCATGGCCTCTAGGATAAAATAAATCTAAGCTCTTCTGTTTAGCTTTTAAAGGTCTACAGACTTTGCCCAAGCCTTCCTTTGCAGCCTCATTATTTCCTCTCTTGAAATGCAGCCAAGCTGGCCTTCTCTTTGGTCCACACAGATGGCCCTCCAGCTCCCATCTCTGTTCTTTTCCATGGACTGTTCCCTGGATCCGGAAAGCTCTCTTTCTTCACCTCCTCAGAGCTCAAACACCACCTTTTCCCTGACAGATTTTCTAGTCCTTTCAACAGCTTGTGAACAGCTAACCTCCTCTCACATTGCCTTGTACTTTTAATTCTGTTTATATTTGTTCTGTATATAATACAGAATATATTACTATATTGTAGAATTATATTACATAAGTATAATGTTTATATTGAGAATATGTATATGTGATGTATTAAACATAATATAATCTATTATATGTAATAAAAATATATTAGCATATATAATTCATTCTATAATATGCATAAGTTATATAATTATAGAATGTATCATACATGTATAAGACACACATTACATAATAATGTATTATATAATATGCTATTTATTATATATAATTTCTTAATGTATTATATAACATGGAATATATGATCACATTATAGAATATACATATATTATGAAATCATATTACATATGTATAATGTATTATAGAATATGCAAAATGTATTATATATAATAAATATTTAATATAATATATAATAAAATAATATAAGTATAACATAAATAAATATAATAAGATTTATTATATATAAAGAATGTTAACATGTTATGTAATATATTCTATGATATACACAAGTTATATAATTATAGATTGTATTGTACATGTATGGCATATAAATGTATTACACAAAATGCTACTTATTATATATAACTTAATGTATTTATACAATACAGAATATATATTATGTTCTATAATATACATATATTATGGAATCATGTTACATATGTATAATATATTAGAGAATATATAAAAATATTTTAAATATAATAAAGGACATATGAACATATATAATGTATTCTATGATATACACAAATTATGTAATTATAGAACATATTATATGTTTATAAGATACATATTATATAATAATGTATTATATGTTATTTGTTACATATAATTTAGGGGGGAAAGAACATTTTCTCTCTCATATATGTATGTGTATGAAGAGAAAGAGTGAGAGAAAGAGAGAACGAGTATAGCTTTAAATCTTAGAAGTCAGTGAATTAAGCTTCTCCTACAGATAAGGAAACGGAGGCCTGAAGCAGCTAGGTAGTACAGCAGTGGTTAGAGCACTGAACTTGGAATCAGGAAAACTCTTCCTGAACTTAAACTCAGCCTCAGAAACTTGAAGCTGTGTGACCCTGAGCAAGTCACTTAGCTCTGTGTGCTTCAGCTTCTTCATATGTGAAATGAGCTGGAGACAGAAATAGCAAACCATTCCACTATCTCTACCAAGAATATCACAGATCAGGTCATGAAGAGTTGGACATTAATTAAATAAACAGAACCTGAGGCAGAGGGAAGGGAATTGGATTATTCAGAGTCTTAATATGAGGTTAGGTTTTATTCTGACTCTTAGTCCAGCCCTCTACTCCACACACTGGGGGGAGGGAGGAGAATCATTGATGTAGAATACAACACACATTCTTAACTGGTGTGGAAAATAGCATATATTGATTGATGTGCTGGTTAGTTTTCTGAATTGCTTCCCCTTCCCTTTCCTACCCCATCTTTCACTTTTATCTTGTTATCTAAGGCAATGTTCTCTAGAGTTAGGGAAGCAAAGAGGGATATAGTAGAATATGAAGATAGCATAAAAATAAGATATCAATAAATATTGCTTCAGAATAAATAGAATAATAATAATAAATAATATGTGATAAAAGTATAAGTATACATAAAGGATATATTAATAAATTATGCTAATATTATGATGATATATGTATGTGTGTGAAGAGAAAGAGAGAGAAAGAGAAGGAAGGAGAGAGGCTCTTGTAGAAAGACAGATACAGAGAAAGAGACAGACACAGAGAGACAGACATAGAGACAGAGAGAGAAAGAGAGGAAAAGGTGGGGGGGAGAGAGGGAGGGAAGAAGGAGTGGGAGGGAGAGGGAGAGAGGTAAGGGAGAGGGGGAGGAGAAGAGGAGGGAAGAGGAAAGAGGGGGAGAAAGAGAAGGGGAAGGGGAGAGAGAGGAGAAAAAGAGAGGCAAAGGAGGAGGAGGAAAGAAGGGGAGAAAGAGAGGGAGGAGGGGAGAGAGACGAGAAAAAGAGAGGGGGAGGATGAAGAGGAGGAGAAGGGGAGAGAGAGAGAGAGAGAGAGAGAGAGAGAGAGAGAGAGAGAGAGAGAGAGAGAGAGAGAGAGAGAGAAAGGGAAAGAGAAAAAAAGGGAAAGAAAGAGGCAGGGAGAGAAGGAAAGAAACACAGACACAAGGGAATAGGAGATAGACACACAGATGGACAGAGACACATAGAGAGGGGAGGATGGAAAGGAAGTAGGGGAGACAGACAGAAAGATGGAAGAGGAGGGTGGGAAGGAATGAGGAGAGAGACACAGAGACACACAGAGAGACAGAAAGACAGCAGAGAGGGATGGGAAGGAAGGAGGGGACAGACAGAGACACAGAGACAAAGAGATGGCCAGGGAAAAAGAGAAGAAGTAAAAATAAATGATATAAATATGCAGCAGAAGATGGTCTAAGATGAATGAGCCCTTCATTCAGAGAGTACTCTAATGGGCTCCAACACTTTACCTGTGAGATCTTTCTCTCGGAACTGTATGATGGGAAGCACCATCGAGTCCGCCAGTTGCTTTGTCAGCTCTGTATGGAGAAGGTTTAGCTGAAAGACAGATACACGTCCTGAGACTCAAGCCAAAAGCAAGATTCGGGGCTTTGCCTTTAGTGTTCTCTCTCCCTCCCCTCTTCCCTCTCCTTCAGAAGACAGTTATAGTTACTTGCCTAGGAACTAGTGGGGTAGGATTTGAACTCAGAAGACAAAATGATACATTGGAAGGAGGGCTGAATTTGCAGCAGAGGAACCAGGTTCAAATTTCAGCTCTGCTGCCTATTACCCATGAGATCTTTGGAAAGTCTTTGTTTCCTTCCCTATAGAATGAGTTGTTTGTGTTAGATGGCCTCTAAAGCTTTCCCTATGTCTAAATTTTTGATCTTATGCTGCTATGATCGCTGTTCAATCTCCCTGGGCTTTAATTTCCTCATCTGTAAAATGCAAAGTTTGGAGTGGGTGGTCTCTGAGGTCCCTCCAGCTCTAAGTTGAAAATCCTGTCATCCTAATATATCTGGAAAGTCCTTATTTTAAAATAAAGAAGTTGCACTAGATGCACTCTAAAGTCTCTTCCCCAAACTTCTAGATCTGTGACTCTATGATCTAACCTCAGCTAGTCTGACTGGAGGATATCAAGGGCATGGAGATGGTCCAGTGAAAACCCAGCTGGACTTGCTTAACCTACCCATGACATGTTTGTAGAGCACTAAATGGTGACATTGCTACCAGACTCTTAAAAAGAAAAGCCAGGGGAGTTTGCCAGGCTTAGGGTGAGTTCCTCTGGCTAAACTAGCCAAGGGAGTTTCTGAATCGAGAAATGAGAGCTATCTCATTTTTGTTTACTCTGCCGATTTCTCAATAGATCCGCATCCAAGCTACCCCTCCCAAAGCCTGGGAATGCTTTTACAAACCGACAATGAACAGCGCTGGTCGCCATGCTTAGCAGAGGTCACTCATTCACTGAGGGCATTAAGGGACCTTTGGCCTTCCAAATAGGGCCCTGGTTTGAAGTCTCACTTGAAAGAGAGCCTCATTTGAGAACCTGCTCACACCAAAGCCACAGCCAGGATGTGGGCTTGGGAAAGCTCATAGGAAGGATGCTGCTTGCTGAAGCCACATTGGGAGACTTCAATCCTGCCTGTTGCTTGGGAAAGGAGGTTCCCAAGAACAAGGAGGTGATTGTGTTCTAGCAGATTCCTCACTCCGGGATGGAACAATGGCCCTTGATTCTGCTCCCCATCCCTCCCACCTAAGAACTTAACTGAGACTGATGTGTCTAAATGGTCTCAAAAAGAAGAGGGAAAAGGAGGCTGTCGCTGCAGATTTTCCCTTAATTCTGACAAAGCTGGAAATTTATTCAACTTCTTACCATGCTAAGGCACCAAAACTGAAAGCAAAAAAGGAAAGAGATTCTGGGAGCTGGTGACGGCAAGCTCATTTTTCACAAGGCAGCCAATACCGAATTCAATTTAATTCAACATGCTTTTCTTGAGGGCGCCTATGGTACCTGGCACTGTCCGAGGTGCTAGTGGCACAAAAGATCAGAATGAGAAGAAGCCCTCAGTGGGTTTACATTCTATGGAGATGACCTCTCCCTCTCCCCCTCCCCCTCCCCCTCCCTCCCCTCTCTCTCTCTCTCTCTCTCTCTCTCTCTCTCTCTCTCTCTCTCTCTCTCTCTCTCTCTCTCTCTCTCTCTCCCTCCCTCCCTCCCTCCCTCCCTCCCTCCCTCCCTCCCTCCCTCTCTCTCTCTCTCTCTCTCTCTCTCTCTCTCTCTCTCTCTCTCTCTCTCTCTCTCTCTCCCCTCTCTCTGTCAGTTTCTCTCTCCCTGTGCTAGATGCTGGGACAGAAAAGACAAAATGAGGCAGCCTCTGCCCTCAGAGTGCTTATATTCAACTGGAGATAACTACATGTATAAAACAATTGATAAATTAATTAACAATATTTTATTAAGAACTTTAAAGTGCCAGACAATGGGTATACAAAGGTGAAAATGAAATAATCCCCATTCTCAGGAAGTTTATATTTTATTGGAGTGAAACAACGTATACATATAGTCATATACATAAGACTGTCTCTGGAAGCAGAGGAGGTGGGTTCAAATTCTGCCTTTACAAACACTAGCTGTGTGAAGTAATCTTGGACAGTCACATAAAACTACTCAGTTTTCTCATCAGTAAGAGAAGAGGGTTGAGCTCAATGGCATCTGAGATTGCTTTCAGCCACTTTACCTATGATTTTACTTTTTTGTAGTTTCACAGATATAGGAAATTCCCTTGACCAGTACAGACCTTGTCTTATTGTGGAGCTTATAGTCTTAGGATCTCCTGGGGAGCTAAGGAATTAATTGACTTATCCAGACTCACATAGCCAATACATGTGAAAAGTGGGAATTGATACAAGGATTTCCTAACTTCAAGATGCTTCTCACAAACTAACTTCTTTATCTGTAAGATGAGGGTTAAACCCTAGCTGTGTGACTCTGGGCAAATCACTTAACCCCAATTGCCTCAGAAAAAAAAAAGATGAGGTTTAAATCACATACATACATACATTTTTACATGCCCACATATACATATTTATACTTGGAGCTTTCAGCTTTAAATCTATTATACTCAAATGTTACTGTACTGTAATGTGTTTCAGTTTCCTCATTTGTAAATGAGGGCTGGATTCATCTATCTATCTTGATCCATAGTGTGTGTGTGTGTGTGTGTGTGTGTGTGTGTGTGTGTATGTGTATATATATGTGTGTGTGTATGTGTGTATATATATACACACATACACACACATATATATATACACATACACACACATATATATATATATGGATACATATATATGTATACACATAGTGTATATATATATATACACACTATGGATATATATATATATATATACACATACACACACATATATATATATATATATATACACATACACACACATATATATACACATACACACACATATATATATACACATACACACACATACACACACACACATACTATGAAGGGCAGAGACTCCTAGTGATCTGCTTCCTAAAAATGATTGGCTTTCTGCTAGATGCTCATATAATCTGTAGGCCCAAGGAAAAGGAGGTCAAAATGTTTGTGTTCTGCCTTCATGACTTTTCGGGTCAAATCAACTTCTATCTGCTCTATGAGCCAAACTGGTTTGCTCACTGCTCCTGAACACACCCTGGCCACTGCTGCTGCCTCTGCACTTGGCTGTGAAAAGCTCTCCCACACATTTCTGCCTGGTTCAGTATCTTATTCATCCTCCAAAGAAGGCGTAGCTCCTATGTTATGACCTTCACAAAGCCTTTCCTGGCTCTCTAGATGCCCCTCAAATGGAGACATGGCATCCTTCCTCTACCTCCCCACAGAATTTTGGCTAAATCTTTAAAGAGTGCTTGCTGATGGCATGGGCAGTTTTGGAACGTGAGGATTTCTGGGCATGGCTGATTCTTTCTGCTAGATCAGACATTCCTGAAGGTTGATAATTGTATGATGTTTGAGGGCAGGGACTGTTTGTCTCTGATTTATCTCTGTGTTCATTCTTCCCTGCCTCGATCTCTTTGTCTTCTCTCTCCTTCCATCCTTTCTCTCCCTCCCTTACTTTTTCCCTCCCTTCCCCCTTTTTCTTTCTTTTGTCTGTTTGCTTCTCTTTCTCCTTCTCTCTCTCCATCTCCCCTCTCTTTTTTCTATCTGTCTCTGTCTCGTCTTTCTGTCTCTGTGTTTGTCTCTCTACTCTCCCATCCTTTCTCCTTTCCCTTCCTTTTTTTATTTCTTTTTCTAGTTTCTTTCATCTTTTTTCTCTTATTTTTCCTTCCTTCTCTTGCATCATCTTTTCTTCCTTCCCTTCTTCTTTGCTTTTTCTTTCCTTCCTTCCTTCTTTCTTCTCAGATGACAGATGTCAGTGATTATCTTTTAGAAGGGAGGAAGAGACTAAGGAAGGAAGGAATGAAGGAGGAAAAAGAGAAATGGGAAAAAAGATGAAAGGAAGAAAGGAAAGAGAAGAGGAAGAAGAAACAAGGAAGGAAAATTGGAAGAAAAGATGATACAAGAAAGGAAAAAATGGAAAGGAAATAGGAAGGAAGGAGGAGGGAGAAAGGAAAGAAAAGAGGGAGAGAATAAGGAAGAAAGGAAAGAAGTAAATATGGGAGAAGAGAAGGAAGAGAGAAAAGGATGAAGGAAAGTAAAAAAATAAATAAAAGAGGAAAGGAAGGAAGGGAGGGGAGAGAGAAAGAAAGAGAGACAGACAAACAGATAAATAAACAGATAGATTAGAGATAGAGAGATAGAGACAAAGAGAAGAAGAGAAACAGAGAGGGGGAAGGAAGAGAAGGAGGAAAGGAGAAGGAGATAGAGAGAGAGAAGAAAAGGGAGATTTTATAAGTATTTATGCAGTCCATACTATGTTCTACCATACTAGGTACTGAGAATAAAAAGACAAAGATAAAATAGGAAAAAAATAAAAAATAACAAAAAAGGGAAAGAAAAGAGAGGGAAAAGAAAGAGAATTAGCAAGGAAGGGAGAGAGAAAGAAAAACAAAAGATAAAGGAAAAAGGCAAGGGAGGGAGAAGGAAGGGGAAGAAGGCTCTTGGCTACCAGCTTCAGAACTAAAAAGAATTTTGGAGGCTGCCTAGTCCTGTACTTCATTGTACAGATCATAAAAATGCCCAGGGAGGAAAGGATTACAGGTCAGAGGTTAAGGCTGGAAGAGACATTAGAGATGTTCTAGTATAACCCACTCTTATTCCACAGGAGGAATCTGAAACCTAAGAAAGAATAAAGTAAATAGATAAAGGAAAGCATTCAGTGTTCCTCTGGCTTTTGAGGAAACACATTTCCTAGGTGTTGCTATCACTATACTTCCCTTCATTGTAAAACCTCCATCCTCTGCTTCTGATTCTGTTTGAATCTCATTAAGCTCTCTGGGCATTGGGGAAGAGGCTCCTCCCCTAGGTTTGGGCCAAGGGTGGCAGCTGGGAGCAGTCTCTTCCCTCATGCTTTACCTGGGTTAATCACAAATCACATTCACGCTCAGATCTGTACATTTAAAAGCCAAACAGGCCAAGAACCCTAGGCTCCCAAAGCTAGAAAGGGCTTTCAAAGACATCCAGCAATGCTCTCATTTACAGGATAGGAAACTGAGGCCCACAGAGGTGATGTGGCTCGAAGCCACTGAACCAGGCTGCCTCTGCTAAACCTCCTCCTGGGTCATTTTGGAGCCCAAAGAGAGGGCAGTTTGGGGATCTGTTGGGGATTAGTGTTCTCTCTGTGTGATCTTGGACCCTTAATTTAACTGCTCTGGTCTTGTTTCATCATCTGTACAATGAAAGATTTGGCCAAATGATCCCAGTGTCCATTTTAGCCTCAACCATTCACATTTAGAGTCACTCATTGAAAATGTTCCATTTTGAAGAGATTACCACATTCTGTCCCCAGTTATGGGGAGCAGCACAATGTAGTCATTAGATCACATTTAGAATTTAGCTGGAAGGGGTCTCAAAGGCCACATCGTTCAGCATCCTCATTTTATGGATAAGGACACAGACAGGTTAGGAGGGTGAAATTGCCTGTCCAAGGTCACACAGGTAACAAGAGCTTGGATTTGAACCTATATCCTCTGACTTGGTCTACAAAGTGGCACAGAGGATGCTGAGCCTAGAATCAGAAGATCTGAGCTCAAATGTGACCTCAGACACTTACTAATTGTGTGAGCCTGGGCAAATTAGTTCACCTCAGTTTCCTCATATGTAAAATGAACCAGAAAAGGAATTGGCAAAACACTAAAATGTTTTGCCAGGAATACGCCAAATAGGGTCATGAACCTTGGTACTAGAAGGGATTTTAGAATCTATTATGGTGGTTCTTGAGCCACGGACATTCCAGTGCCCCGATTAAGGGGATTCTTGCAATTTGTGGCAAACACACAGTTTCCTTCTGCCTATTTCCTCTGTGTATTAGTTTCCCCTTTTCACAAACGCTGGGGCCTCAGCTTACATTTACAAGGCATTTAACATTAAAAAAAATTTTCTAATATTCATAGCAGCTTTCTTATCAAGAAAAAAAATTGGAAATTGAGGTGATGCCCATTAACTGGGGAATGATTCAATAAACCATGGTACATATTTGTGGTGGAATATTATTGTTCTATGGGAAATGATGAGCAGGATGCTGTCAGAAAACAAACAAACAACAAACAAAGCCTGCAAAGGCCTTCCTGAACAAAGTGAAGTATACTGCATACAAAGTAATAGCAATATTGTGGGATGACCAGATATAAATGACTTTGTTATTCTCAGCAGAACAATCATCCACAACTACTCTAAAGGACTTATGATGAAAAATACCATCAATACCCAGAGAAGGAACTGTTTGATACAGATTGAAGCATATTCTCTCTCTCTCTCTCTCTCTCTCTCTCTCTCTCTCTCTCTCTCTCTCTCTCTCTCTCTCTCTCTCTCTCTCTCTAACTTAATTTTTCTTGAGAGTTTTTATTTTCATTAGGATGGAAGATCTATGTTTTCTTTCACAACTTGACTTTTATGGAAATGTTTTGCATAATTTCACATGTGGTTTCTTAATTGTGGATGAGGATAAATCTTAAAAACAAATGTAAAAAATTGTTTTGAATATAATGGGAAAATATTAAATAAAATAAAAATTAAAAATATAAAAGAAAAATTATTTTATTCTGTATAAATATAGGAAGTCAGATCTTTAGGGCTTTTGGGATGCCTTTCTTACCTTTAACAGAAATAAATGTTAACAGAAATAAGCAAACTGAGAACAAGAACCTGATGGGTCTGGTGAAATCAGCCTGGTTTGGATGGGATTAGGTAACACAAAAGTCCAGGTCAGTTTGGCTATTTCAGGCCCTTCACCTGGTATCTTCTGTGCTTGCTGGCCTTATCCTTTAGGGCTGGCTTTGGTCAGAATAAAATACATTTGGATTCAAGGCAGATGGATGAAAGAGAAGAAAAGCATAGGAAGGCCTGTGATCATAGCTCATAAGCTCTTTAACTAGAAGGGATCACAGAAACTACTTAATTTCATGACCTACAGCTCATGAGAATCTGATTAGACCAAGCATATTAAGCATTTCACAAACTATAAAAATAATATCTTAATGGCAACTGTTTTTATGATTGTGATTGCATACATATTTCAATCACAGGGATTCTTAAAGATCACCTATTAAGGCATACAAGGGTTGTTCTGTTTTAATAGCATGAGTGCCCACTCTGGTGAAACAACATATTTATTTTCTTTTCTGTACCAGATCTGTAATTTTATCCAGTTATAAAAAGTGGAAATTCCTTCCATGGATGCAAATGTAATTGGATAAAAACTTTAAAGTTATATAAATTGTGGATAGCTCGCAATCAGTATTAGGGTTTAGAGTTCCCATACCAAAGAAATCACAGATCTATGAAGTCCTGAAATGAATATACCTATATATCCATACACGACAATAGTTGGCATTTATATAGCACTTTCAGGTTGGCAAAATTCTTTACAAATATTATCTCATTTGATCATTGCAACAACTCTGGAAGGTAGGCACTATTATTATTTCCATTTTACAGAGCAGAAAACTGAGACATGGAAGGATTCAGTAACTGAACTTGAGTCACATAGCTAATGTGTCTAAGGAATGATTTTTATTTAAGTCTTCTTGGCTTACATGAACTGATGCTGAGTGAAATGAGCAGAACCAGGAGATCACTATACACTTCAACAACAATACTGTATGAAGATGTATTCTGATGGAAGTGGAAATCTTTAACATAGAAAAGAGCTAATCCAATTCCAGTTGATCAATGATGGACAGAAACAGCTACACCCAGAGAAGGAACACTGGGAATTGAATGTAAACTGTTTGCACTACTGTCTTTCTACCCAGGTTACTTATACCTTCAGAATCCAATTCTTACCGTGCAATAAGAAAATTGGTTTTACACACATATATTGTATCTAGGTTATACTGTAACACATGTAAAATATATGGGATTGCCTGTCATCGGAGGGAGGGAGTGGAGGGAGGGGGGGGAAAATTTGGAAAAATGAATACAAGGGATAATGTTGTAAAAAAATACTCATGCATATGTGCTGTCAAAAAATTATAATTATAAAATTAATTTAAAAAAAGAAAAAAGCCAAGAAGACATGGCTTCAGGTTCAGTGTTCTATAAACTGGTCATCTAGCTCTCCTGAAAAATTTTTAATAGATATCTAAAATTTTTATTTATTAAAATTAATTAAACATTAAAAATATCTAAGACATGAAAGAAAGCCCAAGAAAGAGAATCATATGGTAATTTCCCAAGAATCTTACCTCATCCACCACCTTGGAAAAATAGTGGAGAGTAGTAATGACTTCTTCATCTCCTTTGCCAAGAGCAAAATTCTAAAATGAAAATAAAAATAAAAAAGACCCAGGTGTTATCAGAGTGCCATGGATATCAGCAATAGAGTAAATATACTGATTTTATGAAATTGCTTTCTGCTTTTGCATCTGGCTCTTCTTAAATGAAGAAAATCATGATAAACAAGATCAGGGAAAGGGTTCCTTCAAAAAGAACTGTGATTTAGAACTGGACAATCCTTCCTTGGCTAATGAGAAGAGATGGTGTGAGCTCTTCTCCATCCCACCTTATCAATCCATATATTTTCCCTGACACTGGCTGCCCCATTATTGGCCCATATCCTTTTTTATTGCAATGAAATTAAATGACTTATTTATTTTATCAACTCTTCCAATAGTGGTCTAGTTATCTATAATCTTTCCCCCCCTTTGGACTGAACCTGTAATTTTACTGGTATAGAGAACTTCCAGTGAGGAAGAAACTTTCTATTAATGAAGGTTAGTACCTTCTCTGTAACTTTGATTCTTGGAAAGTTGCTGGGGAACCAGGGGGTAAAATGACCTGCCCAGGATCACATAGCCACTATTTCAGAAGTGGGGCTTAAACCAGGTCTTGCTGATTCTTCAGCCAGTTTTATCCATTATGTCAGATTGTCCCTTACACCAGTATTTTTAATCTATTCAAGTCAGGGCTGTCTCTATGAAACAGTAAAATTTTACAAGAGTACAGCTATCTCTCTTTTTGTACTGATTGATTTTATTTATTTCTAGGACTGTGTCTCTTCAATTGCAAGGGCCCTTCACAAATTCTTTCCTTGCCTCTGCTATCATTTGCAGTAAACACTCATAGAACACATAGTGTGTACATAACAAGAACAATTTTAAAAACCCAATAATGCTAATTCAATTTACTAGTAATTATTACAGAGGACAATGGTTTGGAGAATTCCATCATAAAATTTCCTTTATCAACACCCTTATCAAGTCATTAGAATAGAAATACCTGGAAAGCAATTTTTCCATTTTTTCCTTTGCACTTTCAGCACCTGGGACAGTGCCTAGAATACAGCAGGTGATTAATAAATGCTTTATAGGATTGAATCACATTACCTGTTTCTCATATGCCAGCAATTGTTTGGAAAGTTGTTGGGTAGCTAAGCACATTTCATTCTGTAGGGGGAAAAAAAGAGATACCGATGTTAGTACAAAGTGTTTAAGGGGACTTCCAAGAACCAGCTCAGATAAAGATCCTTATTGTGGGGGGTGAGATTTAAGACACATTTGGGGCTCCTCAATTTTATTCCTTCCTTGATTGTATTCATTGAGTAATAGGTTAAAGAATTGCTCTGAAGGCAGAAAAGATTTGGATTCAAGTCCTCCTCTGACAAATACTGGCTGTGAGAACAAGAACAAGCCACTTCATTCTTGGAGCATAAGCTACAGGCGAGCTGCCCATCTGTGCTGTAGGAGGGAGTTTCCACAAGGGAAGTAACACACATATATCCCAGTGAAACTGAAGATCTGGATGTGAACCTACTTATTAATTCCTTTGTCCTCCCACTACCTCGAGCTGTCAACCACAGTGGTTGTGTGCCCTCCTTGGCAAGAACTAAGCAACAAGCCGAATTTGATTCTTCCTTGCCTTTGGAATTGGGCTGGCGATAGCTCTGAAAAGCAATGGAAAAACCCGCCACGGATCTCCTGGCATCAAATTGCACCAGAGGGCAAAAGGAGAAAATGATAATTTGCTACCCAACTCCACCTCCCTTGGACTCAAGTAAAGAAGGGGTCAAGGCAGAATATGTTAGCTTCTCAGAAAGGTTTAACAAAGCCAGGTGCCCCATGCAATGTTTCTATTGGGTAATAATAATCATTACAACATTATCTCACACTTATATAACACTTTTAGGTGTGCAAAGGGCTTTTACAAATATGATCTCCTTTTCACCTCATAAAACCCTGGAAGTGAGGTTCTATTATTATCCCCATCTCACTGAGGCTAAGAGAAAGCTTGTCCAGAGATTGCACAGGTGCGAAAGAGAGGAAACACAGAGACAGAGAGACACAGAGAGAAGACAGAGCCAGACAGAGACAGAGAGAGACAGACAGAAATTCAGACACAGAGATTGGCAGAGGGGAGGAGGAAGGAGGGGAAAGAGAAAAAGGACAGAGAGAGAAAAGGGGCAAAAAGAGAGAGAAGGCAGACAGAGACAGACAGAGGCAGAGAAAGAGACACACATATACACATACAGAGAGAGACAGAGAGACAGACAGAGAGAGGCTACATGAGGCTCCTCTGATCACTCAGCTGCTGGTGTCTCTCCACCCTTGAGATATTTTATATTCATTTTTAATAATAATTGGTAGCATTCATATAGAGCTTTAAGACACGCACACAAAAATTTTACATATTTTCTTAAACATATGCCAGGTACTGTGCTAAGTAGTAAGGACACACAGAAAGCATCCCTTTCCTTGAGGAGCTCCCAGTCTAATGTAATGTCTCCTCTGATGTTCACAGCCACACTCACACATAGTTGGTGCTATTTTTAGCTCCATTTTCCCAATAAGAAGACCAGATTTCAGAGAGACTAGTTAAATTTCCCAGGGTCACAGAGCCAGTCTCTAGGACAGAACTCTTTACTGTCTTTTAATTCCAAGCCTAATTTTCCAGCTATCTACTTATGATGCTTTTGGTTCTCACATGCTCCCACATCCCCCTCACATCTGATGAGGCCCTGGATGGGGCAAGACCTGTTTTGTTTCTGTATTTATGGCCCCATGGTTATGATGATTGATTAACTGATTGACCGTTGTGTGTCTGGAACTCGGAAAAAGCCAGCCACGTAGTCTGTTAGTCCTTCTAGCAAAAGCAGAGGTAATTTGGATTTTTATTATGGAAGGTACTATGACAAAAGACCCAGTCATAGGTTAATAGCCCAACTCAAACATCAGCCTCCCTAATGGTGGCTGGCAGAGGTGGAAAGATAAGCTTTGAGTAAACCTGGAAGAAAAACAGAGCTACTGGGAAAGGCCTCATTGATCTTACCACATCCTGGAAAACCAGTGGTAGCTGGGAGCCACCCAAATGCTATTGAGTTGAACTGATTCCCAAATGTTTCTGTGCCTCTAGGTCATGTGATTTCAATGATGTGGAACTTTATATTGGTTTGGGTTGGTCACCTTTCTTATATAGAGCAGTTTGGGGAAGTTGCTATATAGTCAAATGCTCCATCTCCTGCTTGTTGACCTCTCCTTAGAGAGCCTTTTGGACCTTAGTGTGACAATTTTAAAAGTTTGAGAGACATTTTCTGAGTAATTTAATAATTTAATTAATAAGACCCCAGGTTATTAATAACATTTTTTTGGCTATCTTTATTAGACCTTTAATAGTGGTGGAATTGCAGTTTATAATCCCTTCAAAGAGTAGATGTGGTTATATTAAAATGAGGGTCTTGAGGTATATGATTTGAATCTCCTAAATCTTGGTCAAAAGAGACATCAATTTCTATATTACCTAACAAAAGGGAGGATCCACATTTCCTAGACCTGTCTGAGCAAACACAATAAGAAGGGCACTCATTAGCCCAGACTTAGAATTTCTTTTACTGTTTGTTAAGATCTTAGCCTGGGCGAATCCTTGAGATTTCCCACACTAGTTGATTTCTGGATGAGTTAGTAGAAAAAGGGAGAAGCTTATTCCTAATATAATAATTAGTTACTAAATATAAGAAAGAAATATTTATTTCATGCAATGATGAGGTCCAGAGTAGCTGGTTGCAGTTGGCAGAGAGAGACTGGAGTTTTGATGAAATATTTGTCTCCTAAATAAACCAAAGATAAAATAAACTAAATGGCCAAAGAGAATGGCCATCATGAATTCTTCACATGTTCGAACTCCACCATTTGGTGCTAAACCCCAAACACATCATTTGGAAACAGGAATTGCTCCCCTAAAACACATCAACAACAGGAGTTTGGCTTGTATATTATTAGGCTTTTCCTGCTTGGTAGAATGGAAGCTTCTTGAGGGTAAGGACAGTTTCATCCTTTGTATGCTCACTACCTACCACAGTACCTGGGTACATAGTAGGTGCCTGATAAATGCAGACCAACTTACTGATGGATTGCTAAACAAGAGTTTAAATTCTATTGGCACAGCCTCCTTGATTCCAGGTTACCTGCAGTTCACAATGAGGCTTCTAGGTAGAGATTTACTCATGACTTATGACATCGTTTTAGGTTTAGGGCTGGAAGAGATATTAGAGACTAGTGAGAACAACCTCTTACTAAGAAACCAATTTATGGAAGCAGAATACTTAGTCAAGATCATGCTGCTAATCTGAGCAGGCAGGACCTGGCCCAAGTCCAGGACTCTGCTTATTTGTGCCTATTTGTGCTCACTAGCTTATGAGCACTTAGAATAATATAGGCACATAGTAGTTGCTTCCTAAAAGCTTAATAGCCAACTAATAGATCTAACTGCCTCCACCATCTCTCTCCTGAAAATGTTTCATTGGCAGTTCCTATTGGAGTCACACTGGTAAGATTAACCTGTATTATTAATACTCTCTCTATCTACTTCCTTAAGCCTAGCCAATCAATCAATCAGGCTCTGATTTGTAGCACTGGTTGATTTTTGATGTGTAAAGGCTCACAGTGAAAATTTAACAATAGGCTCTTCATAAACTAGTCTGAGCTGGCTCTAGCACTCTTGGTCATTTTATAGATGAATAAATGAAACCCCTCAGAGACAAGCTAAATAATGTGGCCCAAATTACATAGGTAATCCCACGGATTCTAACTCCAAACTCTGACACAGATTTTATATTTCATTTTGCTTTTCATTGAAGGCTTTGTGAATATTCTTCCTTATTCTGCTCATTTCCCTCTGCATCAGTTCATTGAAGTCTTCCTTTATTTATTCACATTCATCATATTCATCATTCTTTCTGGCACAGTGATATTCTATTCCATTCATGTACCACAACTTACTTTTCTGTCCCCAATCAATGTCCGCCTACTTATTTCCAGTTCTTTGCTACCACAAAAAACCACTGCTCTTTTGTGTATTTGGTGTTTCTGGGGACTTTTTTTTTTTTGGTTAACAACTTCCTTGAGGCAAGCTTGTTGGATTTTCTTATCGGGAGTAAATATTAATAGAAGACAGAGATAAGTAAAAGCACAGAGAATCAAACCCTTCCTTCAACTATTTGTTACAATTTCTACTCAATTGTATGTTCCATCTGCTGTTAAATCCCATGGTTCATAGTGGTTGGCCAAAATCATAGTGGTTGGATTTTGAGGTTCCTGGAGTAGGTAAAAGTAATTTTAAAGTAAATAGCTACAGAAAGGAGATGGAGAAATAAGAATCCTGGCTGCAGAATAAATTGTCCTATATGAGTGAAAGAAAGTATTATTATTCCATAAGAAATGATGATAAGAAGGATTCTGAAAAATATGGGAAGATGATAAATTGATATAGAATCAAACAAAAAGAGCAACATAACAGTTTACTCAATGACCACAATACTGGGAAAGCAGCATTGGAAAAAAAAAAAAAGACCAGACTTGAGTCAATGTAACACAATCTGGACAGGCAGCATGGGTCAGGGGAAGGAGCACTGACTTGAGAGTTGGATGACATAAATTTATATCCTATCTCTGATACTTACCACTTATGTGATATTTAACCTCCCTAGGCTTTATTTTCTTCATCTGTAAAATGGGGTGGACCTCATGATCTCATAGGTCTTTTCCAGTTCTAAAATGATCTATGTTTCCATAGGAATGGCAGATAGGAGGGAGACAGGGGCACTACAGGTGCAGAATGAGGTATATATTGTTAGACATGATCAATACACTGTTTTGTTTCATTTAATTATACTGCTTCCTTTAAAGGAAAGGTTTTCTTAGGGGAGAAAGATTATTGGAAAATTGCATCATGCTTATTTATTTTTAAATAGTATTTTAGTTTTCTAAGTGCATATAAAAATGATTTTCTTTTTTTGAAATAGTATTTTATTTTTCCAAATATGTGCAAAGATAATTTTCAACATTTACCTTTGTAAAACCTTGTATTCCAAATTTTCTCTCCCTTCTCCCTTCCCAAGGCAGCAAACAATCTGATATAGGTATGTGTAATTTAAGGATTGTTTTCAACATTCATTTTTGTAAGACTTTGTGTTCCAAATTTTTCTCCCTCTCTCTTACTTCCCCCCTCCCCAAGATCACAAGCAATCTGATATGCATTAGATATGTGTAATCTTTTTAAACATATTTCATATTTGTCATGTTGAATGGTATCTTGTTTTTAAAAAGATAAAACAAAACATTTAAAATTTAATTTTTTTAAAAAAGGACTGATAATCTACTCTGCATTAAGTCAAATTACTTATTATTGTTCTTGTGACCAATAATAAAAATGTGACTGTGTAATTTATTCACAAGATAGTTCATTGTGGCTTAAATGTCTTTATGAGCTAATGAAATGATCGGAGGATCCCATTTCGACTTAATTAAACTGAGTAACAGACCAAACCAAACCGAACTCCCACACCATGGTGAGCTCTGAAGTCTTAGCAACAGGTTTTGCTGAAGGTCAGATCTCATAACAGAACCATTTCTCTCTCTGTGTTCTTGAATATTCAGGCATTGAATATTCAGGCAGAAACCTGAATGGAAGTCTTAATGTGGCCAGTATGTGAGAGGAAAATAAAGGGTGTGAGGGAAGAGAAACATAGTCTAATGTGTAAAAGGCTAGGGCCAAAAGGTTGTTTCAGGTAATGATTGGGGCCTCTCAATAGTGGTGCCTTACAAAAGAACCCGGAAGGCTCAAAGCTTTCTGTGAGCTCCCTAGGGACCAAAAGAAACCCCAGGAGATACCTCTCTTCCATGTCTGCTTGGCTGTTACAGGAGCTAAAAACACAATGAGAGGCATTCTGGGATGATGGAGAGAGAGCCAGCCTCAGGATCAATATGAGTTTAGTACCCATCCTGCCCAACTGACTCCTGGCCAAATTCCTGACCCCTTTAATTCCCCTTGGCAACAATAGAGACAAGCCTGGAGTCAGGAAAACCTGAGTTCCAATTCAGTCTTACTAGTCATGAGAACCTGAGCAAGTCACTTAACCCTCTTTGCCTCAGTTCCTCATGTGTAAAATGAGCTGGAGAAGGAAATAGCAAACTACTGCATTATCTTTGCCAAGAAAACTCTAAATGGGGTCACAAAGAGTCACATGACTAAAATGCCTGAACAACAACAATCTTCTAAGATTATAAATTGTAAATATTTGTTGATCTGTATTGGTAGATGATGGCTTCTCATTTAGTAGCATTTTATTTTTCAAATACATGCAAAGATAGTTTTCCATGTTTACTTTTGCAAAACCTTGTGTTCCAAACTTTTCTTCCTCTTTCCCCACCTTTAGCAAGCAATCTGATATAGGTTAAACATATGCAATTCTTCTAGATGGTGGCTTCTAAAGGGGGTACAACAATGAAATCACAGCTATCAAATATAATTGAATATAATAATAAGTGGGCAAGAAAAGAGAAATATGAGAAATTCAGAGAATTATAGGAAGGTTTGTGTGAAGTAATTAGAACAGCAATAATAACATACATACTATAAGAATGCCAAAAAAGGCATAATGTAGATGAAAACAATATTAAACAGCTAAATAATCCATCCTCCACCCAGCTGCCAATGATTTTTCAAGAGCATCTTACCTGATATATGATTTGTCTTTTTTTTTTTTTCTGAGGCTGGGGTTAAGTGACTTGCCCAGGGTCACACAGCTAGGAAGTGTTAAGTGTCTGAGACCAAATTTGAACTCGGGTCCTCCTGAATTCAAGGCTGGTGCTCTATCCACTGCCCCACCTAGCTGTCCCCTGATATATGATTTGTCACAGCCTTTCAACAACCTCCAGTGGCTCCCTATTACCTCTAGGATTTACAAATATAAACAATCTGACTTAAAACTCTTTACAATTTGGATCTTTTAGAATCTTCTGATTTTTTTTATTTCCTTCCTCTCCTTCTGTATTCTTGGTATACTGATCTACTTACTGCGCTATTGACACAGTGCTCTATTTCCCACCTCCAAATCTTTGCCTGCCCCTTTGCCTCCACCTCAGAGATCCCTAACTCTCCTAAAGTCTCCATTCAGGTGTCAGCTTCTTCATGAAACCTTTCCTGCTCTCTGCAGTGGTTAGGAAAACCCTTCCCTAAATTATCTTGTCATTATTTTGTCTCTATTCTGAATATACTTATATGTATATAGAGCAACCTGAAGGGATGTACTGTTCCATTTTAGCCTTTATATGTCTAGCAACCTGACAGAATTCCTGGTCCACAATAGAAGTCTAATAAATACTTTCTGGTTAATTGATTACAGCATCAGCCTAAAGACTTTTTAGTTGGTCTGCAAAGTTTGGACTATTTTCATCATAACAATATTTAAATTTCTAATTCAGAGGCTATCAGTAGCTATAATCAACATAAAGTTCTTTGGGGGAGGGGTCCCACAACAATTGTTCAGAATTTTAAGAAGTCCTGGGATCAAAAAGTTTGAGAACTTCTGGTTACAGTGCTTAATTTTGGTTCAGGAGAACAAGTGAGAAAATGCTTCCATCCTCCTGATAAAAAACTGGAGAATCATGGGAATAGAGTAGGGTGTGGTTCTTATGGAGTAGTCTGCCAGTTTTATTTAATTGCTTTATCCTGTTACAAAGAGGACTCAACAGTGAGGATATCCAAGGAAATTGTGGTGAAAAATACAAAAATCATTAGTAAAACTTTAAAAATAAATGCATAAAATAAAAACGTGAAAGCAAGAATGAATAAGTATGAAAAAGAATCATTGGAGAAAAATTACTTGAGACGACAAAAATTTCCCTCCCATTCTGAACATATCAGAGATGGTGGTTAATTCTCTAGTAAAGCTCCACTCCGAGGCCTTGTTGTCCATACCTCTGCTTTCTGCTGTTGTTTTCAATCATGTCCAACTCTTCCTCACCCTATCATGCCATTTTCTTGGCAAAGAAACTGGAATTTCATCCAAAGTCATGTCCAGTCTTCCTGATCTAGATTTTGCCACTTAACCCAGATGACTCTGGAGGGGAAAGTGAGGCTGGTGACCTTGTACAGCCCTCCCTCAATTGAATCCACTTCACTTGCATGTCATGGCATCCCCTCCCTGATATCCCAGTTCTCTTTGAAAACGAAGGACAAACAACAATAAGAACAACCTTCTCTAGCTCATTTGACATATGAGGAAACTGAGGCAAAGTGTTAAGTGATTTTTCTAGGGTCATACAGCTAGGGTTTGAGGCCAGATTTGAACTCAGGTCTTTGTGATTCTAAGTGATCCATGGTACCACCTAGCTGCCCTTAGTTTTTTCACCTATAAAAAATGAGGGAGAAGGTGGACTAAGTTTTTAATAACTGTAAAGGTCTCAATCTATGATGGTATGATCCTCTGAGCTCTGGAATATTTCTTTTTCTTTTCTGAGGCAATTGGGATTAAGCAACTTGCCCAGGGTCACATAGCTAAGAAGTATTAAGTGTCTGAGGGCAGATTTGAACTCAGGTTCTCCTGTCTTCAGAACCCATGCTCTATCCATTGTGCTATCTAGCTGCACCAACCTCTAGAATCTTTCAATAAAGGTTTGATAAGAACTCTGATCCCAGGCAATGAAAGATGCTATAGTTCCAGGATCTGATTCTAGATGGGAAACTAAGTCATCTCTAGAATTTCTCACCAAAAGGCTTCTAACAACTGAAGGACTCACTCTTTCTCTATTTTATTCTTCTCTCACTTCCTATTTTCAGACTAAGTCATACAAATGACAAAAATACAGAAATTTATAATATGACCTGTCTTACCGACACTTTATAACTACATATATATATATATATATATATAATCTTAACATTTTAATATATATATTCATATACTTGAATTTCTCAAGGGCACAAACTAATTATTTTTTGAATAAGGTCTTAACACAGGCACTGATTGTCTTGGAGAACTAAGAATAGATAACAGCACAACACATGATATATAAAAGGTGCTTACTAAATGTGTAATCATTAATTGGCTATCACAATGCCCAGAACATAGCTGGTTTTTAATAAATGTTTGCTGTTTGACCATATGAATTCAATAATGCAGTTTGGCAAGAATTTATCGAGTATTACATGGGCAAGGTTCTCTTGGGTCCAGGCCAAGGATTTCCTCAGAATTGGGCATTGGTTCCCATTCAGTGGTTTGAGAGTCTGATGATTGATTGTACATGCATTAACTATATCAGACTGCTTGCTGTCTTGGGGAGGGGAGAAGGAAGGAAAGAAGGTAGAAAAAAATTTAGAACAACTCAAAATCTTGAATGTTGAAAACTATCTTTGCATGTAATTGGAAAAATAAAATATTTTTAAGATAGTCTCATGATAAGCCAAGAAGTCATACAGAAAAATTCTTTAATAATGTGCTTTAAAAACTGGAAATTGATGAATGGTTAAATAAGTTATAATATATGAACATAATGGAATATTGTATAAGAAATGATGAGCAGACTGATTTTGGAAAAGCCTGGAAAGACTTACATGAACTGATGTTGAGTGAAATAAACAGGACTAAGAGAAGATTGTATACAACAACAAGATTATGCAATGATCAATCATGATGGACCTGGTTCTTTTCAACAATTCAGTGATTCAAGGCAATTCCAGTAGATATGGGATGAAAGGAGCCATCTATATCCAGAGAGATAGCTATGGAGACTAACTGTGGTTTGAAACATAATATTTTCACTTTTTTTGTTATTGTTTGTTTGCTTTTTTTTTTCTTTCTCATGATTTTTTTCCCTTTTGATCTGATTTTTCTTATGCAGTGTGATGAACTTGGCAATATGTTTAGAAGAATTGCACATATTTAAGCTATATTGTTTTGTTTATTGTCTCGGGGAAGAGGAAGGGAGAAGGGAAGTAGAAAAATGTGCAACACAAGGTTTTGCAAAGGTGAATGTTGAAAACCATCTTTGCATGTATTTGGAAAAATAAAATATTATTTTAAAAATAATATTTAAAAAAATTAAAAATAATGTTTAAAGAAATTTCTTGAACAACAATAACAACAGCAACCAAATTGGTAATCTCTGGAACAGGGAATTCCCAAAGAAGCAGATCAGCAGTTCCACTCTGTATAGTCTTAGAAAACTGCTTGTGGCACAGCGGTTAATGATTTATACAGGACAATGCAGCCTCTATGTGTCAGAAGCAGGATTTGAACCCAGGTTTTGGGATCTCCAAGTCTGATACTTTTTAAAAAATTTAATAATATTTAATTTTTCTAATTACATATAAAGATAGTTTTTAATATTTATTTTTGTAAGATTTTGAGTTCTGATTTTTTCTCCTTCTCTTTTCTACTTTCCCTCTCTCCAAATGCTCTATCCACTGAACTACCTAACTGCCCCTTCAAAAGAGAATAGGGGCAACTAGGTAGTACAATGGATAGAATACCAGTCCGGAGTGGAGGAAATCTGCATCAGATTACTTATTAGCTATGTGAATTTGGGCAAATCAGCTAGCCCTAATTGCCTCCAAGAAAGGAAAAAAAAGTCTAGGAAACTGCTGGTGAGATAACTTTCAATAAATTAGTGATCATTGATTAAGTACTTGTTATGTCAGGAACCAAAAATTTAAAAAAAGAATATTAAAAATTAATTGTAGGGGCAGCTAGTGGTGCAGTGGATAGAACATCAGCCTTGAATTCAGGAGGTTTCGAGTTCAAATCTGGTCTCAGACACTTAACACTTCCTAGCTGTGTGACCCTGGGCAAGTCACTTAACCCCAGCCTCAGGAGGGAAAAAAAATCAATTGTTCATCAACTGGTAGAGATACTTGGGGAAATGACAGGTGAAGAAAGTGACTTGTTTAGGGCATATAGTTAGCACACAGAGTGAAAGGCAGGACTTGAACCTGGGTTATCCTGACTTTGGCTATTTATCTATGGTTCTGGGCTACTTCTCTTGGCAAAAACTGATCAGAGAGAAGAGGATTTATGATAGAAGAGGAAACTGAGGCACAGAAAAGTTAAATGACTTGTCCAGTATCACAGAAATAGGATTTGAATCTAATTCCTCCAATCCAAAGTCAATTAATGATCTTTCTTTCCACCACACTAGACTTCCTCTTAAAATATACCCTCATAAATGTCCGATTAAAAAAACATTTTAATGATATATTTTCATTACCTACATTTCCCAATATATCCAGCTCCCTTAAGCTCCCCAGATAATAATTCCTTATAACAAATAAGAAAATAAAAGTCTAGCAAAACTAATCAACATACTGAAAAATTCTGATGCTACGTATTTGTACTGCTCCCAACATGGAATCTTCCATCTCTCCATAGGAGCCAAAGGTCAGGCTTTCTCCCATCTCTTCTCCATTGTTTTGTTTTTCTTTCTATTTTTGTTGTAGTCATTATGGCTCTTTTAAAAATTGTTGTTGTGTTCACTTCATTTTGCATGTGTTCACATAAGTCTTTCCCTTATGCCTAATTTTTTCTACTTTTCTTTCTTCTTTTTGGCTGAGGCAGTTGGGATTAAGTGATTTGTCCAGGATCACACAGCTAGGAAGTGTTAAGTGCCTGAGGCCAGATTTGAACTCAGGTCCTTCTGACTTCAGGGCTGGTATTCCAGCCCGGAACCACCTACATGTCTATTTTTTTTTTTTAAAAAGAAACTCCCAAAAGTAGCTTATAAATACATTAGGAACATAGGAAAGGAGAGGAGGCTCGAAGTTGATTCAAAGAACATTTCAGGGTATCAGTAGAGCTGGGTAACAACTAGCTAAGAAAAACAGTGTGTATGTGGGGAGGATGACACTAAAAGAAACTGAATAAAATTCAGGCAGATAAAATAAACTCATTTTAAAACAAATGGATCAAAGAAGAGATGATGTGCTATTTGTAAATCCCAAATGCAAGACTCTGAGCAGAACTGAGACTCAAGTATCTGATCCTGACGCCTCTGTTCCCATGATTGTTTGAGGCTGTTCATCAGAAGTTGGCAGCTGGGATTAGACAGTCTCACTCACATCCTCTGCATGAAAATTAGAGATGGGAGGGAGGGAGCTCTTTGGCCAAAAGAAAAGCCCATGTGAATGTCATGTGCTCTGAGCTCCAGCCTCTTGGAATGCAAGGCCCGCTTCTTTTTTGGCCAAACTCAAGTTTCTGGTCCAAAAGAAACAAATGCTGAAGTAGGAGCTTGGATATTACCAGGTAAAGGCCTGTGGCAGTGGTAGAGATGGAGACTGGAGGCCAGAAGGAAAGAGCCAGAGCCTAGAGGACAGCATTCTGAGATTTCTAGGTCTCCAAGTTGATTAGAAATGATTAGATTTCGGTATTAAAGTCATTGAATTAAATAAAATGTAGTTAATTTATGAAGCAGAAGTTATCATCTGCCAAGCACTAGGGAGACAATAACCACAAACAAAGAAGCCCCTTCCTTCAAGGAGATTTCATTCTGAGGGAAAGAGGGAACAACATTCAGAGGGCCACCATGCTTTCTTTCACAACCTGGCTGCCATCTTGGATCCATCTTTTTTATTTTCTCTAAAAATCTAATCCACTGTCTTATCTTGTCCCATCTTCCCACACCACCCCTCTTTCATCCATTTCTTTCCCTTTACTGCACTTGGTACTGGGACACAAAGATAAGAAAGCAGGATAATCCCCATTTTTAGAGAAATTCTATTCTAATGGGAGAGGAAAACATTCTGTGGAGTGGGAATTAGGGCCAGAGAGGGGTATTTTGGCAGTATAGGTCCAATTACATTCGAGGAGTGCTGAAAAGGGAAGAGGGTGGCATTTTCCTACCTTCCATTAGCTGCTTATGCAAGGGACAGTAAACAAATTTGGGGTTCTGGGGCAGTAAACAAATCAATACTCAGGAATAAAGTGGGGGAAAAAGGACTCTTGGGAAGCTATTTAACCTCTTAGTCCCCAGGCATATCACAAGATGCTGAATTGAAAAGTGGCATTGATTTGTATTGGTAGAGGGAATTTCCTCACTGGGAGTTCCCTGAGCTAATGAAATCACAATTTAGACCTAAAGGCTACATAAGAAATAGCAGATGATGTAGAATTTCTCTGGAGACATCAGTGAGTAACAGAAAGGAGGGATGAGAGAAGTATATGAATTTGCATGGTGACAGTCCAGTAATCCTGGGTAGGAATGGGTAATAATGATCATAACTCTTTTTTTCCCATTCTGTCAAGATTAATATTGTGCATCTGGTACACAGGACTATGCTGAGCTCAAGGGTTCAAACAAACAATTTTTAGCTTGTTTTATTCAGTTTCTATTTATTTTATTTTTAATTTATGGAATAAAACAAGCATTTCCATAACATAGGATAATAAAAAAGACGATTGCATATGAAACTGCAAATCTATGCAATTTCAAATCTGGTATTTTCAGGTGCAAGAAATCCCCAAATACTTACATACATACTCGGGACATAGTTAGCAATTTTTCTGACCAGGACAAACAACATCAAATAATCCCTGAAGACAATTGTAGTTGATCACGAGCAAAAGGAGACAGTGAGAACCCAATGCCATGAATAGTGAGGACACTATGAGAGTACTTAGGCTTCCCATTTTAATCCACTATTCTTCCCAAAAGGTGCTAAATTCAATATTTTTCTACCTGAACTGACAATTTTCTTTGTTGGCAGTGCTGCTGAATTAGCAGATCCCTCTAAATTTTGGTGCTCCAGCTAGAATGAGGTCCTAATCACCGTGGCCTAGTTAGGATTTTGCTTCTTTTAAAAAAATGTTATGCTTTTTTTTTTTTAAACTGATATCTTCATTTTGTAAAAAAAAATATTACCTGCATTTCTCAAAATATCTCTATGCCTCTGTCTTGTCACCAAGGAAACTCTCCCTTATAATAAAGAATTTTTTTAAAAAAGGGGGTGAGGAATTGGGGGCTAGAAACACATCAACCATGTAGTGATTTACACATATTCATACTCATCCACTTCTGTAAATGGAGATAGGACCACACTTTCTTGCATCTCTTTGGCGATCAAACTTAGCCACTTCGACTTGCCAACCTTTGATTTTGTTTGTCTGGGGATTTCAGGATACTCTATTTGCTTTGATGTTTTATGATGTATATTGTTTTCCTGGTTCTCCTCACTTCACTTTGTATCAGTTCAGATAACTCTTCTCATGCTTCTCTGCATTCATCATAATCATACTTTCTAATAGTACAGTAATTTACCATCACTTGTTAAGCCATTCTCCACTCAATGGGTATTTATTTGGTTTCCAGTTCTTTGGTCCCACAAAAAGAGTTCCTAGAAATAGTTTGGTCACATGAGTGCTTTTAAAACTTAAAAACAACAACAACAACAACAGCTCATATTCACTATTTAGCAATCTCTTTTCCCCTGGAAAATGTTTTGTTTGCAAGCCACATATGTATTTCTACCCCTTGATAGAAAAGAGGAACTTGGCGCAGTTCTCAATAATCTTCGACCTACAGCTTAAATTTCCCAGAATAAGTATTTTTTAAAAGCATGATCTTTATCAATCTACACTGACAAGTTGGGAATTTGTTAGTCACAGAATGTTGATGTGAATGTCAGGAACGCAAACCTTTACCCATCACTGGTAAAATGATTTTTCTAATGTTCTAATGTTATTGCCTATAGAAAATTTAAGAAATAAAAAGACAGGTCTGTGCCCTCTTTTCAAGAAGCCAAATCAGTTTCTAATTATGAGAGAAATGAAGGTCCCTGTTGTGAGAGGGAATGAATGCTACAGAGGAAAGGAAGCTGAATTTAGAATCAAAAGTTCTTTGTGTCTTTCCTCCCTCCTTCCTTCCTTTTCTCTCTCTCTTTGTTGCATGTTTTCTTTTGCAACAAAGCTAATAGAGAAATATGTTTTTCATGACTGCACATGTATAATGTATATCAAATGGCCTGCCTTCTCAAGGAAGGGGAGGATTTATAATTCAAAAAAATTTTTAAAAATAAATGTTAAAATTATTTACATATAATTGAAGAAAAAAAAGGGAGAACAAAAAATTGATTTCCTTTTTTTTAAACTGTTAGTTTTAGGCAGACATCTGGGAGATCCCCCAAGTTTAGTTAGGAAGGAGGGCACAAGAACGCCTTGGCTCGGATCTAGTTATCAGAAATGTGAGACCATCCTACCTGGGCTCCATAAACTCGCTGCATAGCTTGAAGCAGCTGGTTTGTATAGTCTGTGAGGGTCCCCGCATCTTCTTCAAAAACACTCAGTAAAGAACGAGTCTAGAAGAAAAGAGAAAAAAAGAAAAAAGAATAGTTTTAATCTTAAATCTATAGGATTATGGGCTTAGAGTTCTACCTAATCATTTTATTTTTATTAATTTATACTTTTTATTCATATTATTTTATTCTAATTTTTATTTTTAATTTATTGTCTTATTATAATTATTTAATATTTTATTTTTAACATCCATTTCTTAAAATGGAATTTTAAGTTTGGAATGGAAAGTCAAATGGATTTGAGTTCCAAATTCTCTCCATCCCTCCCCCTCATTAGAAGGCATGCAATTTGAAATATAATCTTATCATTTATCCAAACCTGAGGTTTGGAGAGGGGAAGACCACACAGGCAGTAAGTACAAAAGCTGGGCTTCAAAGCCAAGTCCTCTGAATTGAAATCCCATGCCCTTTTCACAGTGCTCTGCTGCCTTGAAAAGTCATAATATTTTTGGAGATGTCCTTTCAGGATCATTTAGGGAAAAAAAACACACTGGCATCACAAGCAGACACAGGGCCTGGAGGTGGGATCTGCCAACCCTTCAGTTTTAACTTGATCCTTTTCTTCCTGATATCAGTGGAAATAAATTCTAGAGGCCTTTAACTTAGAGCTCCCTGTCTAATTTCCAGGATATGGCACATGAGAATTGGGAATGAGAGATGAGCATCAGCTGCCAGGACCAGAGAAGGGAAGAAAATCACATTTTAAGGGGATTAAAGTCAGAAGAGGCCTGCTGGCTTACCTCACTTGATCCCTTATCTAAGCCCCAAGATAGTCCATTTAATCAACCTGGTGTGACAAGAAAAGTCCCACCTGCCAGTCCAAATAAAAAGCTCATTATCGGTTCTATCTGGGTACCTGGGGCGGGTAATCAAGGCCTGAGTACCTGCCATGTGTAATCATGCCCCAAGCCTGCCATCTGGCTGGGAGTCTGCCATCACAGGCCTCTTCCAAGATTTACAAGCTCTCAGAGATGGAAGGAGTCTTTCAGGCCATTTCATCCAATCTGAATTTGCAGGAGAATCTTCTATGACTTCCCAACCAACAGGTCAACCAGCCTTGGCCAAAGCATCTCTGGAGATGGGGGGCCAAAGTCTACTCCACTATCTAAATACCAATTTTTCTTAACACTGATTCTAATTCTGTCCTTCATTGATCTTTTGGCCCATATTTCATGGGCTTAATTTCCAAACTTGACCAGATTAAATCAAACCCAATCAAAAAACAATTAATAGGGAATGTTGCATAATCACAAAGAATAAATATGGTCCTAAAGAAAAACTATAAACACCCCTACCCCACTCTTACAGACATGGGAGGTCCATGAGTTTGGAAAAGGGCATTTACTATTAGATTTTTTTTAAAAGGCTTTATTCCATAAATTTAAAAAATGTATTTTGATGATTGTTTTTGCTCTTTTCCTTAAAAAAATATTCTTTATTAAACATGATGGTTCTCTAGCAGGACAAAGAGGTCAATTTAGGTGAGATAAAACCAAAAAAAAATCCATAAAATTTTATTTAAAAAATAAATCATAGGGACAGCTGGATGGCGCAGCATATACTGCACCAGCCCTGAAGTGAGGAGGACCTGAGTTCAAATCTGTTCCCAGGCACTTAACACTTCAGCTGTGTGATCCTGGGCAAGTCACTTAACCCCAATTGCATCAGGGAAAAAATAAATCATGAAAGCGGCACTAGAGACAAATAGACAAGAATCCAATTGTTTTATTGGAGAAGTGGATTATTTCTCAAAGTAATTTTAAAAGTTCACTAGCCTAAGAGAAGACCCTTAACAATTGCCTATTAACTAGAGGAAAGAATGAGAAGTTGAAGTAAATTTCTGTGATTCTAATTCATTCATTCATTCGCCTACTGAATACAGAATATTGAGTGGTAGCTATTGAGGAAGATACAAATTTATCATAACAGAGGAAGGGAATAAAGTATTTATATAATACCTACTATGTACTAGGCACTATACCAAATGCTTTACAAATATCATCTCATTTGATCCTCACAGCAATCCTATGAGGTAGGTTTTATTATCTTCATTTTGCAATTAAGGAAACTAGGATAACGTTAAGTAATTTGACCAGGGTCATTCAGTTAATGTCTAAAATGTATTTGAATTCCGATTTTCCTGTGTACAGGCTCAACACACTATCCACTGCACCACCTAATGGTCAATAGACATATATCATAGACTTTACCCTCCCAGTACTCCTTGAGGGCAGGGACAATTTAACCTTAGGTTTTAACTGTCGGTGTTCATGGTGCATAATAAATGTTTGTGTCCTGGGGAAATTGGGATGGGAAAATGAGAAATATTTTTGTCAATTGAAAACAATTAAATTAAAAGTTTAACCATGTTTATTGAATGGGGGAAAAAAAAGTCTTTGGCCATGGGAAATGTGCAGTCTAGAAAATGGGTAAAATGTTAAGAACCTCTAGACATTTTGCCACACGTCATGCTAATGCTCTGCCCTCTGCATCTGGAATAATCCCTTCCTAATATCAAGCCTAATACCACTCCTCTTTTCCTGGATATCATGATATCATAGATTTTCAGGTGGAAAGGATCTGATAGGTCATCAAATTATGTCCCCTTATTTTACAGCTGGGAAACTGAGGCAAAGAGAAACTAAGAGGTTTGCCCAGTGTTACCCAGTCTATATGATTTGAAGTTATATATTCAAGTATCCATTGTATGTATGTTGCCTTGATCAATTTAGCTTTAGCTCTCTCCTGCTCTGAGATATCCTGACAGATGATAGCTAGCCTATTATATCTCACTAACTCCAGACTATGATTTAGTTTGGGCACTGTAGACGTTGTACCATCTACTAGTCCTATTCTTGACCCCCAATTTTTGCTCTGGGAATAACAATCAAATCAATAGTAAATGTCCTATGATTTAATTCAACAACCTTCTTAGAGACTCTAACTCTGCCCTGGTGACCACTCTCTCTATATATACATATATACATATGTGTACACATACACACATATACATGTATGCATATATACATATATAAAATTAAAGATATATATATGTGTGTGTATATATATATATATATATATGCAAATAGATTTCGATAGAAAAATAGAACAAGCTAGCTAGCTAGTTATATATCTATATATTTTCTCTCCAGATTAGAATGTAACCACCTTGAGGGTAGGAACTATTTCACTCTATCTATCTTATTTCTGTATCTCCAGTGCCTACTACAATGCCTGGTAAATAAATAACTTATTATTCATTCATGTCTAATATGTGTTAAATAAATGAGGAAATTAGAGATATATAGAACAGTGGTCAATGTGAAGCTGAGGGGCCAAATCTCTATAAACTATGGAGATCAGGGAAAATTTCATGGAGGAACTTGGGGGGGGAAAGGAAGAGTTGCATAATAGTTAGAGTGCTGGCCTTGGCATCAGGAAGGCCTGAGTTAAATTTTGCTTCTGACACATACTAGTGATGTGACCAAAGTCACACTGGGCCCACGTATCGGTGAAAGCCTGTCATTGCAGAGAAAGTGCAGTCATGTACAGACTTTCAACAGAAAGTTCACTCTATCAATGAGATCCCAAGGCCAGTCTCTCCTGCAATCTAAAAAAAATCTAAAATAGGTATTCAAAAAGAACAAAGGAAGGAAAAGCATCTTATGTAGGGGAGGAAGAGTAAAATCAAAGCAGGTGAGGCAGGAAAGCAGAAGACTCATCTGGAGATGTGAGAACTGTAGAGTTTCTGTGCTGAAGGGCTCACCGAAAAAAATAATATTAGAGAAAGCTGAAATGCTGCCAAAGTGTTAAGAGCCTTGAATGTCTAGCAGAAGAGTCTGGTCTTCACCCAAGAGACAAGAGGGAGTCACTGAAGATGATGGATTGACTATTGATCATGAATTAATCATTACAATTAGTGAGTTGGTTGAGAATTTTTTTTTTTTTTTTTTGTGGCTGACATTTGCTCAAGAAACTTTCTTTTAGTTGCTTTGTTAAGATCAGGGCAGCCAGATGGTACAGTGGATAGTGCACAAGCCCTGAAGTCAGAAGGCCTGAGGTCAAACCCAGCCATAGACACTTAATACTTACTGTGTGACCCTGGGCAAGTCGCAATCCCAAGTGCCTGAGAAACAACCAACCAACCAAAAAAACCACACACCCCTAAAAAAACCCAGATTGCTTACATTCTCCTGGATACCTGCAACCTGACTTCAATACAAGGAATTCTTTCCTTCACCTGGAATCAGTCACGGCATGGACCATAACTAACTGGCCTATACTTACCTCTCCCTGAGAAATCAGGGAAAAATTACATGAGTTTGACTCATTCCCCACCTTAGGATTCATTATAGAAGTATATGTTGAGCTCAGATTTCAATTCAATTCAAAACAATCATTTTGTACCTACCATATGCCAAGAACTATGCATAGCACTAATAATATAAAGACAAAAACATTTACATTCTGTACGTGTGTACACACACACACATACACATATCAACAAACATTTACTGATCACCTACTATGTACCTACCATGTACTATGATACAAAGACAAAAATGAATCAGGCCCTTCCCTCAGGGAAATTACACAGTCTATTAGTAGATTATATGTCTATATCAATCAGAATTTATTAAGCACCTACTATAAACCAGGTATCCTGCAAGGCACTGGGGATACAAAGACACTTCTGTCCTCAGGAAGCTTAAATTCCATCCAGAGGGTACAATATAGATTCAGAGACATCCCAAGTTATGTCAAAAGGGAGAGAACATTAAGAGATGACATAGATCATCTAGGAGCTGGTATCTCTATCAACAAATTTATTAAGTGTCCTGCTAGATGGCACAGTGTAGGGCCTGAAATTAGGTTGACTTGAGTTCAAATCCAGCCTTAGATACTTATAAATTATGTGACCTTGGGCAAGTTAACTTAACTCTATTTGCCTCAGTTTTCTTATCTGTAAAATGAGTGGGAAAAGAAAACAGCAAATCCCTTCAGTATCTTTGCCAAGAGGGGGCGGAGCCAAGATGGCGGAGAAGAAACACACGACTCAGTGAACGTCCTCACTCCCTCACAACCAATTAGATAAATTAAGTCTCAGTATCTTTGCCAAGAACCCACAAAATGGGGCCAAGAAGAGTCAGACATGAGAAATGACCAAATAACAACAAAAAAAATCTGATACACTAGACTTAAAACAACAAAAATGAAACTGTTCCTGCTCTCGAGGAGCATACATTATATTAGAAGAGACAAATTGTACAAATGTAACCATGTACTAAAAACATTCAAGGTAACTTGGGAGAAGACAGATGGATGGCACTTGAAGCTACAGGGTTCGGAAACAGCTAGGTAGGATTCTCTCTGAAGCTCGGCTGGTGGTGTCTTGCCTTCCAGAGACAGAATGGAGAACTGACCTTGCCTCTTTCTTCTCTGACATAGGCAGTGCCTTATTTTCAGGAATCTTTGCCCTGATTCTAACTTCCATCCTCATCTGCATGGAATCCTGACCAACCTCCTGTCTGGAGGAATAAGGAAGAGAGTGTTTTTAGAGAGACAGAAATTTGGAGTGGTGGTGATGGTAATAAAGATGAGCATGAGAATGTGGGACACAGGTTACCCCAGACTGCACAAGAATGCAAAAGCATATCAGGTTTGCTGCAAGGGAGAATTCTCTGGGGAAGAGAATGAGGATCTATATATCTGCAAATAAAGATGATGCAAAAACTTAAGTTATAGGGGGAGGAACTATCTATATTTTCATAAAGAAATTAAAAAAACCCCACAATCAAAAAGCAAACCTTTCTGGATATCCTTTAAATGCAATATTCTTAGGGAAGCATGGGAAGACTTATGTGAACTGATGCAAAGTGATCAGTAAACAATAAACAAAATGATAGTAAAAATATGAAAACAACAAAAACAGAAATGGGACCCAGACTTGACCTTGATGATGTACCTTTTCCCCTTCCTTGAAAAAGTTGGGGGATATTGATGTGGAATACAACTGTTCTATTTTGGTATATTGGTTAGTTTTATAAAATGTTTTTCCTCTCTTGTTTCTTCATTATTCTTTCTTATAAGTGATGGCTCCCCAAGTAAGAGAGGGAATGAAATCTATTAAGAAATGAAAGTGACATGAAATCATGAATAGGTAATATGAATAATAATAGTATTAAATCACTATGAATTATTTCAATAGAAGAAAAGAAAAAAAATCTTGGAATATAGATATAGCTCAACATTACCCTCTCTCCAATCTACTAGGAAACGCCTGGGTGTTCCCTCATGAATCAGTCTCTGACCTATTTCATTATATCAGGAAGAACAAACCATTGTATAGTTGCACAATGTTAATAGCTATGATTCAGAAAGAAAGAAAAAAAATAATGGTAATAACAGCTAGCATTTAGATAGTTAAGGTTTGCAAAATGCTTAATGTACACCAATATGCAATATGACATAAATTGGGACAAGCTGGACTTGGTGTTTATTTAATATTTAAAGGGTTTAAATCCTGCTTGTGACATTTAATAGTTGTGTGAAAACTTAACTTCTCAAAGACACAATTCCCCCTTTAGAGCATAAGAATAATAATGCCTGTGTATTACCTTAAAAGGCTGTCCTGACTGAGATTTAATGATCTAAAAGCTTTTATTAAGAGCCTACTGTGTGACAGAAACTGGGAATGCAAAGACAAGTGAAGTAATAGTTCCTACCTTCATGGAGTTTACAATCTAGTTAAGAGACTCAACTAAGAAATGTTTACATGAGGCATTTCAAATTTTAAAACATAATAGATTATCAGTCATTATCATGAGCATGACCTTATGTCAAGTATCAGTGTTTGTTGAAGTAAACAAAATAGTCCATTTTGTAAATAGGTTCTATGCAAAGTGAGAAATATAACAAGTATGACTTTGTCTTTTTTTTTAATTGTCAAGATCCAGCTTTAAATCATCATTCTCATCCTCATCTCATATTTATACAATGGCTTAATGTTTGCAAAGCTTTTCTATAAATTATCTCATTAGATACAATAGTCCTTGAGGTCAGAGCTGTTTCCAAATCCATATTACAAGTAAGAAATCAAGTTTGAGAGATTACTATACTTACCCTGTGTTACATAATGAGTTGAGATGAGTTTCAAACTTCCTGGTTCTAAAATCAACAACTCTACCTAATGGACAATGGATACTTGACTTTTATCTATATTTAATTAAATTAAATTGCATCTGTTTTTAATTAATTCTCTGAATATTTTTATAAAAATAATTTTTATTGATATTTGTTATTTTTACATTATTTCCCTCTTTCTTGTTCTACTCCCGAATATCATTCCTGTACAATAAAGAATAAACATAAAGGAAAAAAAGGTCAGCAAAATTAACCTACATATAATATTCCATATCCAAAGTCTCCTATCAAAGCAAAGTAAGAGACTGATGTCAAAGGTTAATTTCATATAAAAACTGGTTTTCCATCTAGAACTATTAAATTCCTTTCCTTTAAAGTAGTTTTCTTAGAACAAATGGGGAAATAGGCTATAGGTGAACCAGTGGTACAGACAAGGGTTTTTGTATCCTTTAGACAAAAAGATGAGGTAGAAGGCAACTCCTACACTAAATCTTTCTTGATTTTTTTTCTCAGCTCTTAGTATTGGCTTCCTCTTGACATTTCTTTTTCACTTTGTTTGAAAATATGATTGAATTTTCTGATTTTTTTCTTTTTAGGTGCAACTGATGCATGTTAAATTTTGTTCTATTTTCTCCTTTTTATTCTATATATTTCTTTTGGGGGGATGTTTCTTAAAGGCAAGAGGTCATGGTTTTGTTTTCTTAGAAAATCTGTCACTTTTTCATTTTGTAGGATTGCTTAATCCATTTACACTTAAAGCTATTCAAGTTAAGTTATTATTTTCCCCATTTGTCTCTAATATTTTTTTCTGAATTAGAGATCTCCTTTACTTTTCCTCTTCCTCTGTTGAGACATTTTTTATTTTTTATATTTGTATACATGTTTCCTTTGAGAAGAATGTAAACTCCGTGAGTATAGGGGATAATCCTGTTTTTCTTTTTGTCTCTCCACTGTTTGGCATAGGGGGTATTTAATACATATTTAAATTGAATTGAATTAATTGGGACAGCATAGTGCTGTTGAAAAAGCATTAGATATGATTTCAAAGAGCCTGAGTTCAGATCCTGTTTGTACTGCTTATTACTTATATGACCTCAAACAAATCACTGAATCTTATCTCATCTGTAAAAGGAGAGGGTTGAAGTAGATGGTGTCTGAAATGCTTTCCAATTCTCAATGATTTTGTGATCTGACATTTGTTGGCTCTTTGACCCTGACCTAATCATCTTCTATCTCTAGACCACAGTTTCTCCATCTATTAAAGAGGGCCCTAAACTAAATATCTGAGGTCCTTTCTATTTCTAACTCCATGATCCCTATCAATGTCACAGTGAGAAGTAGAAATAAAGCACTTATTTAGTTCTATCCAGACTTCAGGGATCCATGATTTCACTGAGGTGAAAAATCCCTCCACTACTGCAGATTTCAATATGTCTCACACCCGAGTATGGACAAGAAGTCCACCTCTTCATAAAGTTGCCATGACTAAAAAAAAAAAAATAAATAAAAATCCCCACCTGGAAGTCAACCTTCTTTGTTGACACAAATTTCAATTTATTACATACAGTAGTGCTGCCAAGCCGGAAGAATCAATCTGATATTTGTTCATTCAGTCTGTCCCTAGCTTCATTTTTCAAAAGATTTTATGTTCCTAGAATTAGCCATCTGTAGCCTGGTTACTGGCTATGTAAACTCAACAACATATACAAAGAGAAAAAAAGGAGACAAATAATAGCAAAGTTTTGGGGGAGTCTTTTTCATTGAGTAGAAGGGTAACTATGACACAGATGAGTCTTTGCTGGAGAAAGAAAAACAAATTCTATTTCCATAAGGTTTTCAGGTTTGGGAAGTACCTTCCTCATAATGGCCTGTATGGTTGGGATGTACAAGTTTGCTCATGTCTACTTTATAAAGGAAGAAACTGAATAAAGTGAATTCTATGCCCTTAGTCATAGAGATAATAAGTTTGTGACTGGAATAGTGTTCTGTGCACTGTGGTACCACCTAGCTGCCTCCTAACTGGACCATCGAGTTCATGAAAGGGAGTAATGTGTAATATGATAGAAAAGGCAGAAATATGAAAGACATTTATGTGGCATTTTAAGAACTGCAAAGCAATATGCAAATATTCTCTCACTGATCCTCACAACAACCCAGAGAGATAGAGGTTATTATTATTCCCATTTTATAGAAAAGGAAACTGAGAAAAGAGAAGTTAAGTCACCTACTCATGTCACATTACTAATCAAGGTCCAGTACAGGTACCCTCTACTTTTCCAGGCTAAACCAGAACCATATTATGAAGGCCAACTAGAGGTAATGCTTATTGCCTATGTGACTTTGAACTAGTCTCATCTCTAAAAAGAGAAGATTGGAGTAGATGTTCTCTGAAATGCTTTCTGGCTCTCAATTGATGATTCTCTGACCTGATACTTGCTGGCTCTATGACCCTGACCAAGTTATCTTCTATCTCTGGACCTCAGTTTCTCCATCTGTAAAAAAAGAGGGGACTATACTAAATGGTACCTCTGAGGTCCTTTCTAGTTCTAACTATGATTCTATGAATGTCACAGTGAGAAACTTTTGAGAGGATGATGGATTGGATAGGAGTGGTATAAACCAGAGGCAAGGAGGCCATTTAGGAAGTTATTGCAATAATCCCAGTGAGAAGTAATAAGGCCAGAAGATGGCCACCATGAAAAGAGAGAATGGAAAGGAAATGAGAAATGTTAACACATACTGGGAGTGATTCTGTCCATTCTAAAGCAAGGACACACCCACCCATTATAAACTATTCCTGAGTAGGAACAATAAGGTCCCACCCCAGGGAAGACAAAACAATGTCTTTAAACAACTGCAAGCATTACTAAGGACAATTATAATAAAAGGTTATATTTACATAGTGATTTATGTTCACATGATGCCCCCAGTGGCTTGGGCTTCTTAAACTTTTTCTCTGGTGACCTTTTTTTTGCCTTGAGAAATTTTTACATGACCCCAGGTATTTAGTCAAACATTTACTGATAATAAATCAAAATGTCACAGCCCCACATTCAGTTAGGAGAGCCCACATGGGTCACAAACCACAGTTTAAGAAGCTGGAGCTTAGAGGATCAAGGTCTCAATCTTGGTTTTGTCCTCAAGTAGCCTTAGGAACTAAGGCTGATCAGTTTCCCTCTGTGGGCCTTAGTTTCCTCATCTGTACACTGAGGAGATTGGATCAGATCAAGGATTTGTTTTTTATGTCTTATACTCCTTATGCAATCTGGGAACTCTTCTTAAATAAATGAAGAAAATGCTAGATATCAGATAGAAATTAATGAAAATAATTTCTTTTTTCCTCTCCAAGTTCACATACCCCTTGAAATTTGTCCATGGATCTCAAGGTTGTCTGTGTAATCCAGGTTAAATAAGAATCTCTGCATTAAATGAAGTTGAGGGCCTCTCCTATTCACTGTTCTAAGATTCTTCACAACTCTGATATTTCATGTTATAAGGTTACTTCCAGTCATGACATTCTTTGTTCTAAGTTTCCCTTCTGGTTCTGACTATCCATACTTTAAGCCCTCTCCTAGCTCTTATATTGCCTGTTCTAAGGTCCCTCCTAGGTCCAACATTCCTTGTGCTAAGGACTATCCTTGCTCTGACAGTTGTTGTTCTAAGGTTCCCTTCTGGCTGACATTCCCTGATCTAAGGCCATTCTCAGCTCTGTCATTCATGCTCTTAAGATTCCTCCTAACCCTAACATTCTATGTTCTAAGGATCCTCCCAGCTTTGACAGTTCTTGTTCTCCTAGTACTGACCTTCCCTATTCTAAAGACCCTCTGCTATTCCATGTTCTAAGATTCCTCCAGGGTCTGACATTCCATGTTCTAAGGTTCTCTCCTAGTTCTGACATTCCCTGATGGAAGGTCACTCCCAGCTCTGACATTCTCCTCTTTGTTCTGACATTCCTTATTCTATGGTCTCTTGCAGCTCTAACATTCCTGGTCTTGTGGCCCTACCCCACCAGCTCCAAACCTTAGGATCCCTTTCCCGTGATCCCATGTGATTATCACAACCCACCCTAACAGTAGATAGTGCAGTGTCATCATTGCCATTGTGTAGATGAAAAAATTAACTCAAGGTCACATAGCTCAGCAGTGGCAAAGTCAGCATAAAAGCCAGAGCTTCAGATTCCCAA
Organism: Sminthopsis crassicaudata; assembly: GCF_048593235.1. Lineage (NCBI taxonomy): Eukaryota > Metazoa > Chordata > Mammalia > Dasyuromorphia > Dasyuridae > Sminthopsis > Sminthopsis crassicaudata. The sequence goes on from NC_133621.1 coordinate 291,998,993, forward strand.
TTGTAGTGTAAGAAAGCAGCATGATTACCCAAGACTCCATAGATCCAAAACACTGGATGGTCCTCTGAAGGCCTTCCTTTGGGCCCAAGGCTCGCCTTTTGTCCAGATAATGCTGATACTCAGGGAAGTCACATGGGTAAGATGCCTCAGAGGCAGGGTCTAACCTCACATCTCCTAATCTAGGGGATCCACTCTCTACACCATGAGTATCCAACCCTTTAAACTCCATTGAACTACTATTAAACAGTCACAGAACTGAAAGTTTAAAAACAAAACAACTTATATCAAAAATCTTGATTATCTCAGGACTTTTTTTTTTTTTTTGGCTCATTGGTAGAAGCTATATAGAGAATCTCACATAACCTCTTACTTTACCAGTTACCTACTAGCAAAGAAATCATAAATGCTTCAGACCTCAGACTGTCCACCTGGCACAATGCCCATAATGCTCACAGTGGGCACAGTACAGAACAGTTATTCTTGGCTTAATTGGCCCCCACATTTAGTATGGATTTTAAATTAAGCTGGCTAGCATTATGTGCCTCGCACTGTGCTAGATGCTGAGGATATTGTTTTCAGTCATATCCAACTCTCTGTGACTATATTTGAGGGTTTTCTTAACAAGATACTGGAGTACTTTGCCATTTCCTTCTCCAGTTCAATTGGCAGAAGAGTCACAGAGATAGTGACTGAGGTCACATTTGAACTCGTGTCTTCCTGACACAAATCACAGGGCTCTACCCACTGTGCCACCTAGTTGCCCATAAATATAAATAAATTTAGCCCATCTCTGCCTCACTTAAATCCAATTCAAGCATAAGTCAAAATGTAACCCATCCATGATACCATTGACCATCAAAGGACAAACAATATATGATAAATTAGAGATAATTAAGAGAGGGAAGGCACCAGCAATAAGAGGGAGTGAGAAAAGAAGCAGTTCTTCCTCATTGAATTCCTCTTTTCTTATAGCTCAGATAGCACCTCCTATGTGAGAGTCATTTTGATTCCATCATTAGTGCTCAATCCCTTTTATAATCACTTTGTATAACTTTGTGCATGTGTGTGTATACACATATATATACACAGAGATACATATATAAGCACACACATTTACATACACATACACATATGTGTATGTGTGTATAAAATTTTGTATATAGATGAGGCAATCGGGGTTAAATGACTTACCAGGATCATATAGCTGGTAAATATTAAGTATATTTGAACTAAGGTCCTCCTGACTTCAGGACTGGTGTCACACACATATATCTATATCTATATCTATGGATAAGTCATACAACTTCCCAGTAGAATATAAAATCCTTGGGGGCTGGGGTTGTTTTGTTTTGTCATTGTATTCTTTGTGCTTGGCATAGAGTATGAGTATGCAATTGATTTTCATTGTTGTCAAGCTGAGCCAATCTAAGGAAATTCAGCAAAAAGGTTTTTTGTGTATGTATAAAAAACTTTCTGTATGTATGTGTTCTGCATTTATTTTGTGGGTATACATATAACTTAGCTTATGTATAAAAGGTAGTCATTAACATATGCCAATTCCACAGATGAGTTCTAAAGATAACAAACTGTCATCTAGCAAGTGCTTTAATCTTCTTGTCTGTAAACCCAGAACTCATAAAAATAATAGATGCTACTCATAGCTATTAAAGGCTTTATAAAGCCTTTTACATACATTTAGTCATTTCTTCCATACTACAGTGTTGTCAAGGAGGATCTTTAGCTCTTTATATTTTCATTTTACAGTTGAGGAAACTGAGGCAAACAAGGTTCAAGGTAAACAAACAATTAGTAATTATCTGAGCCCAAATTTAAACTCAGGAAGATCTGAGCCCTCTATCCATTGCACCATCTAATTAATAACTGATAATTAATAGCAATTGATTGACATTTATTTTACAACCTTATTCTTATCATCTTTTTAAATGGAATTTAGATGGCAAGGGTTCAAGGACAAGTCAATTTTTTGCTCTTAGTCTTTTATGTTTAATGTTCCATGGACTATTGCACAGACAGATATAATATCTGCTTTTTGTTGCTGAGTAAGTATTACTGCAGAAGATCATCCTCTGTAGCCTTACTACCAGCATGGTTTGGGTAAGAGCAGATAGAAGGTTGGTTATGATAATTACCTCCTTCTGTTCCCACATGACCTTGGCTTGGTTTTTTAATGGACCATTATAGTTGTGATAATAATTAAACATTATTCCCTTCCATGAACTTTCTGGTCCCAGTAAATTGACTTTCTTTGGTTCCTCGAATACGACCTTTCACCTCCTATCTCCTTCAGCTCTGAGCTGTGGCTAGAACTCCCTTCCTTCCTCTTTGCTGCCTCTTGAAATCTCATCCTTCCCTCAAAATTCAGCCCTAGCACACCCTTCTGTGGGAAGGCTTTTTAATAGATCCAGATGCTACTACTTCCTCCCCCAAATTATGTTGTATTTCCTTAATATATCTTATATGTTGAAATATTGTTTTCTCCTATAAAGAATGAGCAGTATTGAGGGTTCATCTGGGTTGGTTTTTTGTTTATTTGTTTTGTTTTGTTTCTTTTCATTTGTTTGTTCATTTTTTTTGTCTATATTATCTTCAGCAGTTAACACAGTGAATAAAGGGATAAATAAATGAACAAATAAAGCATTGATTATTTTCTTGCTATGTTCTAAATGCTGGAGATGTAAATGGAAAAGATCTCAGTGTGTGGCACATAGTAGGCACTATAGCACACATTCGGTATTTAATAGGTGTTTACTGATTGATACTGATTAAAGGAGAGCAGTTAGCCCACTGGGTATGAATTTATTAAAAGCAGTTGTACTACATAACCAACAAAAGTCACAGAAATCCTGAGTTCTATTTGAAAGCTAACACACTCTAAGGCAAAGAATATTAACATAGCAACCAACATTTACACATAATGCTTTAAAGTTTAAAAAGCACTTGCTTTGTAAAAAGCTTGTAAAAAGCTGATAGTATGAGTACTATTAGCCCCATTTTACAGATTAGAAAACCAATCAACCAAACAACAAACATTCATTAAGTGCTTTGGAAGTCTGAAAAATAGCAAAGACAGTCAAATCAGGAAAATAGTATACAAGTAATCAGAAAGTATTTATTAAGCACCTTCTATGTGGAAGGCACAAGGGCAGCTAGATGGTACAGTAGATAAAGTGCTGGTCCCAAGGTCAGGAAGAATCATCTTTCTGAATTCAAATATAGGTTCAATCACTTACTAGTTGGGTGACCGTAGGTAAGTAACCTAATCTTGTTTGCCTTAGTTTCCTCATCTGTACAATGAACTGGAAATGGCAAACCAGTCTTTGCCATAAAAATCCCAAATGGCATCGCTGAGAGTTGAACAGGATTGAAAATGACAGGACAACAATAAAAAGGTATTATACTAGGATATATTTATACACACACACACACACACACACAGAGATGTATATGCATATATATAAATATACTCATACACAAATGTATAATTTTACATATATTATATATGTTATACATTGTAAGGGCCCTTTAAATGGGTGGACACAGTGCATCGGGAGATTGAGGCCCAGAAGTAATTTCTGTGGATATTAGGACTGCCCTTGGGCGGGATCCTGGCCATATTGAGATAGCTTCGTAATGGGTGACTCTCTCGCTGATTGGCTGTGTGTGTGACCTCACAGGCCCTATATAAGCCCACTGCAGGCAGCAACCGCCCTCTTTAATCTGGCGTTCTTCACCCTGGCTCCCTAGCCTGGGTGGCCAAGCCAAGATGGGTAGCCAAAAGAGGTAAGGGTTTTGGTAGTGAACACATGGGTCTTCTGACCAGGTGTTCACCAGGGAACCAACAAGTCAGGGCATCAGTTAGGGCATTATGTGAGTAGGTATAATAAAGGCTTTTAAGATTACACGTGTCTGTTCTTGAGTGCGCTACCGATTATTAAGCTATAGATTCAAGAGATTGTGGCCAGAGACCTTAGAAGGCCTCAGAGGAGGCGAGCCGGGTAGAGCTCACACTGCAAAGGACAGTGGTCAAAGGTACTCTGGTGGGTCTAGGACAGACTAGTAATTGTAACTGCCAGGAGAGCACGTTACAATACATATCTACATCTATCTATATTATATTCTGGGAATAAAAGTATGGAGAAACAATTCTTGTTTGCATTCTACTGGGAGAGATAATATTTATACACATAAGTCCATACAAAATTGATACAATATAAAAACTTGTTTGGGGAGGGGAATAAAAAAAGATTTCAAGTGAGCTCTGGAATAAATCTGGCCACAAAGTAGTATAACTTCTGAGATGACCTGATGAACACCAATAGGATAGGGGTACAGGAAGGTGAGAACAGCCAAGATGATCTTGGGAGGTAGCATTTAGTCTGGAGCAAATATGAAAGGAAAGTAGTCTGGCTAAAAGCCAGCTAAAGTGAAGAAGGGCAATCTTGTGCTGGTGGTGAAAAAGTTAAGATAGTCTCCAACCCTGAACACTACAGAGAAGCATTAATGGAATGATGTTGGAAAATCTTCAAAGGGACTAGAAGCAAAAATGACCCTGGGGAGAGATCTGTTCAATTATCAACCCTTATTACACTGCAACAAATTTATTGCCTCTATGAAGTACTTTGAATTTGGGGAGCTCATATTATTTTATATATTTATTATATATTAACACACATTATACATTGATATTCATTATACATAAATATTTAAATATATGATATAAATACTTGAAATATAAATAAAATATAAAAATGAAATGAAATATAAATATTCTGTTCACACACATATATTTAGTTTAAAGCACTCGTTTGTGCTAATAAAATCTCATTGTAAAGTAGAGGGGCAGGTGTTTATCCTCATATTATAGATGAGGAAACTTGACATAGAGGACCAGTGACATATCAGAACTGAGATGATTCTTTCTGTATTCCATTTAGAATGTTCCTTCCACTAGCTCAAATCACAAAATCTCTTCTCTACCTTCCCTATTGATTCTGGACAGGTCACAAGTTACTATATTTCAAGCTAAAAGGGTATCTCAGAATTTTCTGAACCAACTCTCTCTTTTTACAGAGGGGGGAAACTAAGACACAGGGAGATGATGTAAGTTAGGATGATAGCATCAGAGAGAGAGCAGAGACTTCAGAGACCATCTAGCATAAACCTCTCATTTTACAAGTGAGGAAACTGAGTCCCAAGGAGAAGTCATATAGGAGCAAAGACCTAGAACTGAAAGCCATCTAATTCAACTCCCTAGTTTTAGAGATGAAGAGAAACAAGACACAGGAAGATCTATCTATCTATCTATCTATCTATCTATCTATCTGTAAAACTAGTCTGAAATCACACATACTATAAATCTTGAAGGCAGGTTTTGAACTCAGGCCTCAAATTGAGAGATGCTTCCATAGCACTAATTATATTATCTAGAATAAGCAGAACACATGTGATTTATTTTGAGGAAACTGATGGAGATATGCTGGAGTACCCAGTGAGACAGGATAGTAGTATATAAAGAGAAGTGGAGTATAAAGAACTGAATTCAAATCCTGTCTCTGTTACTTGTGTGACTTTAGACAAGCCAGACCTGCTCTTTCTGGACCTTGTTTTCCCCTAGAAATTGAGGGAGCTGGAGCAATCTCTCAGGTCCCATCCTACTTTTCAGCTCTAATCCTCTCTCTCAGCTTTGCTTTTGCAATCAGTTTCTTTCTGTGATTATAATGCAAGGGCTCTTGCCTCTCAGCACCAGAACCATTCACCCACAGACAAGGTCAAGGCTGACACCCATTTCTGTTCCCCTCCTCTGATCAAAGTGAGGTCAAACCAAAGTTTCTAGGCAGAGAAAACTAACTCGGAGAGAGGGGGATTGAGTAAGTGTGGTGTGGGGCAAAGAGCATTTGGAATCAGAGGTCCTGGGTTTGAATTCTGACTGTGTGCCTTACCATCAGTGTGATTTTAGACAATACACTATATGGGCCTCAATTTCTCCATCTGTAAAATGAATAGGTTGAATCAGATCATCTCCAAGTTTCCTTTTCAGCTCTATGGCCCTGGACCCTCACAAATCCTGGCTTTGTCGCCCCAGCCCCTAAAGAAAGATGAAAAGAGCAAGGGGAGAAGAGAGGGAGCGAGCAGCAAGAGAGAAGGAGGGAGGGAGCAATGAGGGGGAAGGCGAGGTGTAAAGAGGAGCGAGGGGATAAGAAGAGGGAGAGAGAGAATTAGAGGGGGGAAGGGCAGTAAGGAGGAGGAAAGGCCAATAAGAGGGAGAGAGCGATGGTCAGTAAGAAGGTTGGAGGGGGCAATGAGAGGGAGGGAGGGGGAGTAAAAAGAAGGGAGGGGGCAGTGAGAGGGAGTAAGGGGACAATGAAAAAGGAGGGGAGGGGAAGAGGAAGGAGGGGCAGTGAGGAAGGAGGGGAGTAATAAAGAGGGAGGGGCAGTAAGGAAGAGGGAGAAGCGTAAGAAGGACAGAGGGGGCAATGGGGAGGGAAGGGGAGTAAAAAGTAGGGAGAGGAAGTAAGAAGCACGGAGCGGGTATTGACAGGGACGGAGGGGACAGTGAGAAGGAGGGAGAGGCAGTAAGTAGGACAGAGGGGACAGTGGGGACGGAGGGGGCAGTGAGCGGGGGGGAGGGACCCCTCCAGTTGGTACCTGAGGGCTGTCCTGCAAAGCCTCCTCCAGCAGCAGCTTGTCCACGGCCGGCATGGTGCTTGCTCCGGTGCTGTCCGGCTCCTAGGGGGCCGCCGCCGCAGCTGCTCGCAGTGACACGTAGGGCTCCCAGCTGTGGCGGCCGGACCCCGAGCCCTCCAGTGTCCCACAGCGGCGGCAGGGGCTGGGATGCTCTCCCCGGCGGGGAGCTGTCTCGGAGCCGGGCCTGGGCTCAGACACTCAATGCCCGCTGGACAGTGAAGCCCACCCCTCGGTACCCAGTCGGCCTGCCAGCCAGCTTGCTCGCAGCCAGTCCTCCCTCCTTCCCTCCCTCTCTCCCCAAGCTCCTCCTCCTCAGCCCGAGCTCCAGCCAGGAGAAGAATCAACAGGAAGTGTGGCGATCCTCGGGTCCTGATGGGAAGTGTGGCCGGCCAGGCTTCCTCCTACGCGGGAGCACTCGCGGAGAGCCCAGCCTGCTTCTCTCCTCCCCACAGGCGCGGAGCCGAGGAACCGGAGCCGGGGGCACGCTCCGACACTGCATTCTGAAAGTTCTAGGATGGAAGGGCTAGAAAAGACCTTGCCATATCGTAGGATCGTAGAAACTTAGATAAAAGAGAATCTTAATGATGGGGGAGGGGGTTCTTGGAGCCTAGAATGTTAGTGTAGCAAATGAGAAAACAGAATGTTAACTGTGGGAGAGGCCTCAGGACTTAAAATGTTAGTGTAGCAACTTAGATGAAACAATGTTAATGATGGGGGGGGTGTTCTTGGAGCTTAGAACGTTAGCGCAGTAACTTAGAAAACAGTGTTAACTGACTGTGAGGGGTCTTGGAACTTAAAATGTTATTGTAGCAACTTAGGTGAAAATGTTAATGATGGGGGAGGGTGTTCTTGGAGCTTAGAACGTTAGCGCAGTAACTTAGAAAACAGTGTTAACTGACTGTGAGGGGTCTTGGAACTTAAAATGTTATTGTAGCAACTTAGGTGAAACAATGTTAATGATGGGGGCGTTCCTGGAGCTTAGGATGTTAGTGTAGCAACCTAGATGAAACAATGTTAATGATGGGTTGGTGTTCTTCGAATTTAGTATATTAGTGGAGCAATTTAGAAAACAGAATGTTGAGTGGAATGGGCCTTAGGCCTTAGAATGTTAGTGTAGCAATTCAGATAAAACCATGTTAATGATGGGGGGGTGTTCTTGGAATAAATGAAACAAGTTAATGATGGGGGGGGATTTCTTGGAATTGAGAATATTAGTGTAGCAATTTAGAAAAAAATGTTAATTGTAATAGGGACCTTGGAGCTTAGACTGGTAGTGTAGCAACTTATATAAAACAATGTTAATGGGGGGGGGGGATGTTCTTAGGAGATTAGAATGTTAGTGTAGCAACTTAGAAAAGAGAATATTAACAAATAAGAAGGGCCTTGGAACTTAGAATGTAGCAACTTAGATAAAACAGAATGTTAACAGTGGAATGGGCCCTACAGAACCTAGAATGTTAGGGAAGCAATCTAGAAAATAGAATTTAACAGGGGTAGGAAATCTAGAACATAGAAAACTAAATAACATCTTAGGAAGTATAATGTAATTTTTGGAAAAATCTTTATAGTGGTGTTTTTTTGTATCATGGACTCCTGCACTCTGGTGAAACCTTTGGTTCCTATCTCAGATGAAGTTTTTTTTTTTTTTTAATGTACAAAATAAAGCACATAGACTCACAAAGGAAAACCATTGTACTTAGTTATAGTTATAAATTTTAATTGAGTTGTTAAATTTCAAAAAAGGTTCATGGACCTCACTTTAACAATCTCCATGAATATAATTTAGTAAACTAGTGTCTATACCTCCAGAGATATCCAGAGATTCTACTAATAGGCATATCTCCCAAGGAAGTAATTGATTTTAAAAAAGAAAGAAAGAAAGTCTCCATATACACTTTATAGCAGAAATTTTTGTGGTAGCAAAGAATTAATGCCTACCACTTGGGGGATGATTAAACAAATTGTAGTCTATGAATGGAATATTACTGTGCTCTAAGAAATGGTGACTATCACAACTATAGAGAAGCATTGGAAGATGTATTTCAACTAATGCAGAGTAAAGTAAGCAAGACCAAGAAAATAACATGGATGATGACAATTGCAATGGAAAGTTAATGATGTAAAAGAACAATTGAAGATAAAAGCAGAAAAAATTACAAAGAACAAGCTTGGCTCCCTAAAAGAAAACATAAGAAGACATCTTCCTCTACTCCTTGGTAGAGATGAAGTATTCACAGGTATGGAATATTGTACAGATTATACATTTTTATATATGTTAATTGGTTTTGATTGTTTTTCTCTTCTCCCTATTTTTCTTTTTAATTAAAAAAATCTTTTATTAAGGATGGATTTCTATCAAGCCATTCTCCAATTGATAAATGGCCAAAGGATATGAACAGACAATTCTCAGATGAAGAAATTGAAACTGTTTCTAGCCATATGAAAAGATGCTCCAAGTCATTATTAATCAGAGAAATGCAAATTAAGACAATTCTGAGATACCATTACACACCTGTCGGATTGGCTAGAATGACAGGGAAAGATAATGTGGAATGTTGGAGGAGATGTAGGAAAACTGGAACATGGTTACATTGTTGATGGAATTGTAAACACATCCAGCCATTCTGGAAAACGATTTGGAATTATGGTCAAAAAGTTATCAAACTGTGAATACCCTTTGATCCAGCAGTGTTACTACTGGGCTTATATCCCAAAGATATCTTAAAGAAGGGAAAAGGACCTGTATGTGCCAAAATATTTGTGGCAGCCCTTTTTGTAGTGGTTAGAAACTGGAAATTGAATGGATACCCATCAATTGGAGATTGGCTGAATAAATTGTGGTATATGAATGTTATGGAATATTATTGTTCTGTGAGAAATGACTAGCAGGATGATTTCAAAAAGGCCTGGAAAAACTGACATGAACTGATGCTGAGTAAAATGAGCAGGACCAGGAGATCATTATATACTTCAACAACAACACTATATGATGATCAATTCTGATGGACATGGCCATTTTCAACAATGAGATGAACCAAATCAGTTCCAATAGAGCAGTAATGAATTGAACCAGCTACACCCAGTGAAAGAACTCTGGGAAATGACTATGAACCACTACATAGAATTCCCAATCCCTCTATTTTTGTTTACCTACATTTTTTATTTCCTTCACAGGTTAATTATACACTATTTCAAAGTCTGATTCTTTTTGTACAGCAAAATAACTATTTGAACATGTATACATATATTGTATTTAACATATACTTTAACATATTTAACATGTATTGGTCAACCTGCCATCTGGGGGAGGGGGTGGGGAGAAGGAGGGGAAAAATTGGAACAAAAGGTTTTGCAATTGTCCATGCTGAAAAATTACCTATGCATAGATCTTGTAAATAAGAAGCTATAATAAAAAATTAAACATTAAAAAAGTGTGGATTTCTACGAGGCAGAAGAGGTTAGAGGAGGAATACAAGGAGAAATTTAGGTGACATAAAAACAAAAGAAAGCAATAAAATTTATTTTAAAAAATTCCATGTAATGATTTCAGAATAGCCTGGAAAGACTAACATTAGCTGATGCTGAGTGAAGTGAGCAGAACCAGAAAAACTTTGTACACGACAACAAGATTATGGAATGATCAACTATGATGGACTTAGCTCTTCTCAGAGATATATTGATCCATGATTAATTCCAATAGACTTGAGATGGAAAATGTCATCTGCATCCAGAGAGAGAATATGGATCAAAACATACTATTTTCATCTTTCTTGCGGTTTGTTTTTTCTTTCTCATGGTGTTCCCCTTTTGTTTTGATTTTTCTTTCACAACATGACTAATATAGAAATATGTTTAAAAAGATTGTGCATGTATAACCTACATTGTGGTCTTGGGGAGGGGGAAGGTGATGGAGGGAGAGAGAAAAAATTGGAATTCAAAATCTTACAAAAATGAATGTTGGAAACCATTTTTACATGTAATTAGAAAAATAAAATACCATTGAAATTTTAAAAAGTAGAATAAAAAATTCCATATAGTAAGGTATAAAATAAATAAAATATTAATGTTAGGAAATCCTTTAGAATACAGAATATTAGAAAGTAGAATATTTAACCTCAGATCACAGAATAAGGAATGTTTCAAATGAAAGGAATCTTGAACAAAACAATATTGGCAAATAGAATATTAGAAATGCAAAGGTCTGAGGACATAGAATGTTTCTCCCCCCCCCCCCCCCCCAGGCTGGTGTTAAGTGACTTGCCCAAGGTCATATAGGTAGGAAGTGTTAAGTGTCTGAGACCAGATTTGAACTCCGGTTCTCCTGAATTCAAGGCTGGTGCTCTATCCACTGTGCCACCTAGTTGCCCTGACATAGAATGTTAGTGTGTGTAATAGCTGACATTTATTTAGTCTTTTCTATATTTATTAGCTTATTTGATCATCACAACAATCCTGGGATGTTGATGCTTTTATTGTTATCATTTTTACAAATTAGGAAATAAAGACAGAGAGGTTAAATGACCTGTTTAGGGTTGCACAAATAACAGGTTTCTGAGGTAGGATTCAAACTCAGGCCTTTCTCCATTCAAGAACCATCTATAAAATTCCTAGGTTCCATAGAATGTCCAGTTGGAAAGAACCTAAGATCATAGAACATAGAAAGTGGTTGCGAGAAGGAATCTTAGAGCATAAAACATTAGAACTGGAAGGAAAATGAGGTCATAGAATGTTATATGACACACAATCTTAAAATTGGAAGCAATTGCATAAATTTCGTGACTCATAGTATATTAGAATTAGACAAATCATTGAATTTCTTTGGGCTTCAGTTTCCTCATCTTTCAACTGTGGGGACTGGACTAAATTTCCTATAGATCCCTTCCAGTTCAAAATCTATGCCCCAGAGATTGTCTTATCCTATCTGGGAAGGCAGAAGGGAGTGGACAGACTAGAAGTTGTAGGTGGACAGAGAAAAGAATTAGAAGGGATGAGACCCAGAAGGAGCTAGGTAAAATAGGAAGTTATGGTCATTTAGAAAATTTTCTAAGTTAAGGATTAGGGAGATGAGACACCGATGGCAGGATGAGTCATGGAAGACGACTGTATAATAGACTGTCATACTCTTCCCAGTAACTGTGGCAATGCTGATTTGATATTTCTTGAGATCAAGGGTAAGATATTGGAGTGTGAAGGGACCCAACAATATTGTCCTAATTGCCATTCCTTGAATATTACACACATACTCTTTGAATTCCAGGCTTCCATCAAGAATCAAATGGAATATCCAGTTCTACAGGAAGCCTTCCCCATTCTCATACATGCTAGAACCATCCCCTCTAAAAGTTATCTTCTTTCTACACTGCATAGTTTTGTAAATGTTGCTTCTCTCATTCTAATTTAGGCTCTTTGAGGTGGATACTAGTTTTACTTTTGCCTTTGAATCTCTGACATGTAGCACAGTGCTTTGCACACAGTATGATTTAATAAAATCTTTCTGATTTGTTAATTGATTGAGAGTATAGTTGAATAGGTATATGAGCTGGGAAGTCAAGTTATCTGAAGGGACACCAACCAATGTGTAAATTGAAATTCCCAAGTTCAAGGACAGGGTTGAGATAGAAGAGTAGATGGCAGCCAGGGAAAGAACTTCTCCCCCCTCCCCTACTTCCTTAATATAATGCTATTTTTTCCCTTTTCAAATTCATCTTTTTGAGATTTTGGGTTCCAAATTTTTCTTCCTCTCTCCCTTTCTTCCTCCTCACAAGACAGAAAGCAATCTGATATAGATTTACAGTCATGTTATACATATTTCTGTTGAACTACACAGGAAGCTATTGGATTACACAGGAGCCATCTGACAGTGGCGCTGGAGATTCAACCCAGACCTGCAGAATGGATCTCCTCTTGTGAGAGGATGATACAAAGAGACTAAGAGACAGTTGCTGTTCTTAGACCTCTCTGACTGAGAGGCCTTTTCATTGACCTCTCTCCTCTTCCCTCTGCCTCCAATTTATCTCATTCCCAGTCCTCAAAACCTGTCAGCAAAGGTTGCCTTGCAACTCCTTCATATGCTATGATCCACAGCTATGGAGGCTCTCGGAGAATTGACCTGCCCCTTAAAAATTCCCTGTTTTTTTGTTTTTTGCTGTTATTTTCCTCCTGCAGAATGGTCTTCACACTGAGGAATGTAAGCAGCACTATCACTTCTGGATGGTTAACAAGTGTTGATTTTATTGTGGAGGCAAACTTTCAAATGGAGAAGAAGACTATAGTCAAAACAGGCATTTAAGTCTCCCCTCAGTCTCCTGGCTTGGCTCTTTGATGTGCTGGCCCGTTTAACTACCCCGACTAAAAAAGTTTTACTGGGGCTCTTTTTCCTTTACTTCTCTGCAGGTTACAGATTACTCTGGAATGATCCTTCTCAGGAACAGCTCTGGTTCTTGTTGTATGCCCCACATTGGGCGCCATATGTTGAAATACATGGTTGCTGTTGGATTACATGGGAGCCACCTGACAGTGGCTGCTGGAGATCTAACCCACACCTGTAGAATCTCCTCATGTGAGAGGATGATACAAGGAAACTGAGAGGCAGTTGCTGTTCTCTGACCTCTCTGACTGAGAGGCCTCTGCATTGTCTGACCTCTCTCCTCTTCCCTCTGCCTCCAATTTATCTCATTTCTAGTCTGAAACACCTCTATCAGCAAAGGCTGCCCTGCAACTCCTTTAGATGCAATGATCCATAGCTGTGAAAACTCTCAGAGAATTGGCCTGCCCCTTAACATATTTCCACATTAGTTATGTTGTAAAAGCAGAATCAGGACAAAAGGAAAAATCATGACAAAGAAAAAACAACAACAAAAAGCTAAAAATAGCATACTTCAATCTGTACTCAACATCCATAGTTCCTTCTCTAGATATGGATAGCATTCTTCATCATAAATCTTTTGGAAATGTCTTAGATCACTGTATTGCTGAGAAGAGCTAAGTCTACCATCACACAATGTTACTGTTACTGTGTACAATGTATTCTTGGTTCTGCTTGTTTTGCTCAGCATCAGTTCATGTAAATCTTTCCAGGCTTTTCTGAAATCAGCTTGTTCACCATTTTTAAAAAATAGAACAATGATATTCCATTACCTTCATATACTACAACTTATCCAGCCATTCCCCAGTTGATGGGCATCCACTCATTTTCTAATTCTTTGCTGCCACAAAAAGAATAGTCACAAATATTTTTTGCACATGTGAGTCCTTTCCCTTCCTTTATGATTTCCTTGGGATACAGACTCAGTAATGGCACTGCTGATCAAAGGGTTTGAACAGTTTGATAGCCCTTTGGGCATAATAGGGAATGCACTTAGCGAGGAAGGAGAGAGAATTACTTGGCAGCAGATAGCAGCCACCAGGATCTGACTAGGGGATATTTCTGGATACAGAAGGAGAGGCTGAAAAGCCTCAGAGAACCTGCCTTTGCCTTCCCATTGGTCCAGGGGGTTGTTTTTGGGGGAGTAAGGGGATCCATAAGAGAAGGTATATTCAATATTAGAGAATCTGGTTAAAGAGTGTCTTCTTGGAGAGAACCAGGTTTGCATGATTTTAAGAAAGTGGGAAGAACATGATAAAAAGAGCAGTTTGAGATAATAGAGGGCATTTTGTTAATAATAGAATGACGTTCCAGAAGGCACAAAAGAAAGCTAGAATACAATAAGAAGAGACTGGGCAGCTAGGCTCCATAGTGCATTGATCATTGAGATTAGAGTCAGGTAGACTTATCTTCATGAGTTCAAATCTGACCTCAGACACTTGCTAGTTATGAAAACCTGGACAAGTCACTCAACCTTATTTTTCTCAGTTTCTTCATCTGTGAAATGAGCTGGAGAAGGAAATGGCAAACCACTCCAGTGTCTCTGCCAAGAAAACTCCAAATGGGGTTTGGACATAATGGAAAACACCTGAACAATAAGAATCAGTACTCTGAGATGAGGGGATTGGTAGTCCTCAGAAGGCAGCTTCTGTATAGGTAATGTATGGCTCAAAGGGAGTAAAATCACAGTCATAGTGATTAACATGAATAGAATACTTTGAGGTTTGCAAAGTACTTTACAAATATATCATTTGATCCTCACAACAAACTTGTAAAGTAGATGCGATTAGCATCCCCATTTTATAGATGAGAAAAGAGAGACAGAGATTAATAATTTGCCTAGAATCACATAGCTTGCATCTGAGGTAGAATTTGAACTCGGGTCTTCTGATAGTAGGACCAGTGGACTCCCTGCCTCTATGTAACAATGGCTGATTTGCTCACTCTCCAGTCAACACAGAGCAGCTCTGCTCAAGAGCCAGCTGAGACTTCTGGGATAGGGTAGGGAAAGGAGGGATGGGATACTCTTTTCTAAGTACTTAATGTATGCAAATCACCATTCTAGACTGGGAGAGAAAGTGACTTGCTTAGAGTCTCTTAGTTAAGTAGAAGCAGACTTATTCCTAGATTTGGCCCCTTATTCCTCTGCCTGAATCCTCCTCAGTCTATTTCACTTCAGAATCAATCTTCAGTGCTATCTTCATGAAATATTACAATGTGGTTCAGGAGGACTTAGATTCAAATACCACTTTGTACACTTACTCCAAATGTTATTTTAAGCTAGTCATATCACTTTCTAGAACTCAGTTTCCTCATTTGTAAAGTAGGAATATTGAGGAGTATTCTCTAATATCCCTCCCAACTCTATATCCTGTGATCCTAAAGAACATAGAGGTGACCTTTATCTTTATGTAAACAAGACCTTCCTAATCCTGGGGCAAGCCCACTGTGGATTGGACTGCAGGAGGTAATGAGTTTCCCCTCACTAAAGGTTTCCAGGAAAAGGTTGGATGACTATTTGTCAGGGAATCAGGAGAGAGGGTTCTGTTTGGTGTGGGAGGAATTAGATAGATAGCCTTTGAGGTCCCTTGAAAAATCTAAGATTCTATGACTCTGTGACATTGTCTCTGTCTTTAAAGAGTTTACAATTTAGTAGCAAGCATCAGACAAACAAATCCAGATTATACTATTGGAAGAATCCAAATGGTAGTTAGTTAGTCAATGAACATTTATTAAGCTCTCATTATCAATCCAGGATGCCAGGGCCTTTGATTCACAAATCCTGATCAAAAGCATCCCTTTGAATTCCATTTGGAGATCTGGGCTTGTCCCAGCCCCCATGGGATCTGAGCCAACTTGGGCCATCCCCATTCTGATGATCTGCTTGCGTTTCCCAACCCCCATCAAGCAAATTCTAGCCCTCGCTGAAACCCATCGAGGAGCCAACTTGGGACTTCATCCACAGGCCCCCTTTAGCTAAATCTCTCATTATAAAAAGAGCCAAACTAAAATCCTCTCTTTGCAGAGGTTCTAAACATGCTAGCTATACCATGCTTGGCATTCCAAGGAGCCTCTGCCCACTGGAATACTCTTTTCCAGTGCCCTCTTCTCTTTACCCTCCTCTATTTTTTTAACTAGACTTTAACCTTACTTCCACTCCCCATAATAAACCTCTTTTATCAATCTAGGTTTTCACGTCTGTAAATTCCTTTACAGGGAACTTCTGTGCCACCAGAAGGGGGTTCCCCAAAACTCCCTACCCTTGTACCAAAACCTACCCTGAACCCCAAATGTGCCATTAGACCTCATTTAACTCCCTGACCACTAGAAACCCTAATTTTATTTGGGTTCCCCAAATCTAAACCTCATCAAAGAAGGGTAAAGAATCATACATTTAGACTTAAAAAGAATATTAAAAGTCAAGGAAAAATGAAGTCCAGTGAGATTAAATAACATACAAATCTTTAAATAACACACTAGATGGCAGAATTTAAACTAAGGTCCTTTGATTCCAAATCTAGCATATGTACTCTTGTATCTCACTGCTTCTCTGTAGAAATTATAGCTGTGGGACCAAAGAAGGCTTCATGATATTTGAAATGAATCTTGAAGGAGCCAAATCTTAACTCAGTGGATATAAAAAGTAGGGGATTAGTGTACTCTTTGACATAGGCAAGCCACTTAACATCTGTATATCAATTTTCTCGAAATACACAATAGTGGGACTGATCTCTTTGGTCTCTACAATCTCTTCCTTTTCTAAATCTATAATCCCGTGGTGGGGGTAACAGTTTAGGATGTGTTTTATCTGAAGAGATGAAAGTCCATCCTGATGAATTATCTGAACAATTTAGAAGCTTCTCATGATGAGACTTCTGAATAGAAATATGTTTTGTATGTTTGTTATTTGTATGTTACAGTCCTTGTGAGATGGATAGAGAGGCGCCCTCAGACTTCAGAAGGCCCCAAGTTCAAGTCTAGCCTCTGAGACATTCTGGCTGTATGACTGGACAAATCTTCAGTCTCTGTGCTTCAGGAAATTTTCCAAGATTAGTAGCGAAGAGAATTTGACCTTCATTCTAGAGAATGGTTCTCCATTTGCAAGTTTTCATATAAATGAATTTATAGATCTCTGTCCTGTCCCTATTTAGAAGCGACCATTTTGATGAGCAAAACCATTTGGATACTTTTCTCTACATAAAATTCTCTTGTTTCTTCTCCCTTTCTTCTAGATTTATTATTATTATTATTTTGCTGAGACAATTGGGATGAAGTGACTTGCCCAGGGTCACGCAGCTAGGAAGTGTTAAGTGTCTGAGGTCACATTTGAACTCAGGTCCTTCTGACTTTAGGTCTGATCTAGCTGCCCCTAGATCTATTAATTTTCAAGAGAGGGAGGTTCTCCCTTTTTTGGAAGCCAAATTCATGGCTAGATCTAGAACTTCCTTTAGTATTCATTGCCTGAGCAATCTATCTGTTCCTCCCTGGAGGAATCCTTCCATTAGGCCTTGGAGAAAGATTTTCTGTTGCACTGTTTATCATGGCTCCCAGGAACTACAGATCCACACTAAAAAGGGAAAAGGACTTCCTGTACTTAGAATTTTAGCATTTCCTTCCTTTGTGGTCAATAAGGTCTTACCCCCAAAGACCAAATGCCACACTATTACACTAATATGCCTCCAGTAACACCCTGGCACAGGAAGGCAGCCTACACAATATGAACTCCCAGTAATCTATTCATGAATGTCCTGTTTCAAACTGCCTCTTCTCCTGTGGCCCTTACCTCTCTTCTAATCTTCCTGGACATCAGCCAAGCTGCCCTAGGCCAATGATGCCATCTAGTGACCAGAACTGTCTTTTGTCATATAGAGGAAAGAGAATTGACCTGAGCTTTAGGAAACCTAGATTTAATTCTGCTTTTGCCTCAAAAGAGGTACATGGCCCTAGAGAAATTAGGGCCTCATTTCTTTTTTTTTCTGGCTATAATTTTTTGTTGACAGAACATATGCTTGGGTAATTTTTTACAACATTATCCCTTCCATTCACTTCTGTTAAGACTTTTCCCTTCCCTCTCTCCACCCCTTTCCCTAGATGGCAGGCAATCCCATACATGTTAAATATGTTATAGTATATCCTAGATATAACATATGTGTGCAGAACTGAACAGTTCTCTTGTTGCACAGGAAGAATTGGATTCAGAAGATAAAAATAATCTGGGAAGAAAAACAAAAATCAAAACAGTTTACACTCATTTCCCAGTGTTCCTTTTCTGAGTGTAGCTGCTTCTGTCCATCATTGATCAATTGGACCTGAATTAGCTCTTCTCTTTGTTGAAGATATCCACTTCCATCAGAATACATCCTCATACGGTATCATTGTTGAAGTGTATAGTGATCTCCTAGTTCTGCTCGTTTCACTCAGCATCAGTTGATGTAAGTCTCTCCAAGCCTCTCTGTATTCATCCTGCTGGTCATTTATTACAGAACAATAATATTCCATAACATTCATATAACACAATTTATTCAGCCATTCTCCAATTGATGGGCATCCATTCATTTTCCAGTTTCTAGCCACTACAAAAAGGGCAGCCACAAATATTTTGGCACATACAGGTCCCTTTCCCCTCTTTAGTATTTCTTTGGGATATAATCCCAGTAGTAACACTGCTGGATCAAAGGGTATGCACAGTTTGATAACTTTTGGGGCATAATTCCAGATTGCTCTCCAGAATGGTTGGATTTGTTCACAACTCCATCAGCAATGCATCAGTGTCCCAGTTTTCCCATAGCCCCTCCAACATTCATCATTATTTGTTCCTGACATCTTAGCCAATCTGACAGGTGTGTAGTGGTATCTCAGAGTGGTCTTAATTTGCATTTCTCTGATCAGTAGTGATTTGGAACACTCTTTCATATGAGTGGAAATAGTTTCAACTTCATTATTTGAAAATTGTCTTTTTATATCCTTTGATCATTTATCAACTGGAGAATGAGAGCCTCATGTCCTCATTGGTCAAAGGAAGATATTGAACTAGATGATCTATAAGATCTCTTTTAGCTATAAAATTCTAGAGTCTCCTAGTTAAGAAGACATAGACTTCCCCCCTGAGCTTTCCCACTTAATTTCTCTGCCTGAATCCTTCTTGGTCCATTTCATCTTTCAAAGTCAACCTTCAATGCTGTCTTTATGAAATATTCCAATGCGACACAGGAGTACTTGAGTTCAAATGTTACTTTGTACACTTATTACATCTGCTATTTTAAGCTAGTCATGTCACTCCCTAAGTCTCAGTTTCCTCATCTGTAAAATGAGAACACTGGAATAGGTGACTTCTGATATCCCTTCCAGCTCTACATCTTGTGATCCTAAAGAGTATAGAAGTGAACTTTAGGGATATTTCTTTTCTCCTTCTTCCTTTATTCCCCCTCTGGTGGAGGAACCAAGAAGAAAAAAATATGCCCCCTCCCTTTAACCACTCACATCTGTTAATTTTATCTTTAATAATCCTTATCACAATTCTTCCAGACTCTTCTCCATTTATTAAGGGCTTACTCATCCCTACAGGAGTCATCTCAAGCATCATTTCTTAGATTCCAAGAAATAGATTAAAACTGGAAGGATTCTTAGGTCTCATATGGTCTAACTCTTCATTTTACAGATTTCTTAACATCATTTTACAGTATCAGAGAGAGGAAGTGATTTATTCTAGGCTAATTAGGGAATTGCAGAATCAGGATTTGAATGCAAATCTTCTGAAGCCAAATCTTGGGCTTAGTCCATTATAATACAGTGGGGTCCACTTTCCTCTGAGCTGTAAGTAGGAGCTGTTGCATTTCATCCAGGTGGGGTAAGGGGAACAGAAGATAGTTCAGCAGTGGATGAGGTGCCACTGAGAAATGGGGTACCTTAAAGCAAACCTTATTAAACTCTGGGTCAGGACCCCATCTAGCATCACATAACTGAGTGTGGGAATCTCAAGATTATGATTTATTATCATTAAATATTTGATTTGTATACCTATGTACCCAGAGTTGCATAAAAATTTCTCTGGAGAAAAGGGATCACAAGTGAAAAAAATGTTTTAAGAAGTTCTGCCCTAGAGGGTCTGGACCAATCCTTTATGAGACTGGGAAAGAAGAGATGGTGACATGGCTAATAAATCTCTCACCATTTCAATCCTCCTGGTGCAGTTGTCAGGATCATTTTTTTTTTTTGAAGTATAGATCAGATTATGTTATTAACCTCCAATGAAGTCCAATAACCTTCTATTACCTAGAGTGGCTCCCTACTGCCTCCACAATCAAATAGATAACTTTTTTTTTTTTTGGTTGCTAAATGCTTTTCCCAGTCTGGCCTCTTCTTACGAATTTTATCTTTTTATATTCTTTTCTCCTCAGTCATATGACTACCCTGACCCTTTTGTAATTCCTTGAACACGAAATTCCATCTCTGAAATGTTGTATTGCTTCTTTCTATGCCTGGAAGAACCTTCAGACTTTCTTGGCTTCCTTCAAGAGTCAGCTCAGATCTCACATTCAACTGGAGACCTTTCCCATCATTCCCCTACTCCTCCAGCAATTGTTGCCTTACCTTTAGAGGCAACTTTTTAAAAAAAATTTATTTATTTATAATTTTTGACAGTATATATGCATGAGTAATTTTTTTATAACATTATCCCTTGTATTCATTTTTCCAAATTATCCCCTCCCTCCCTCACTTCCTCCCCTAGATGACAGGCAATCCCATACATATTAAATGTGTTACAGTATAACCTGGATACAATATATGTGTGTAAATACCATTTTCTTGTTGCACGTTAAGTATTAGATTCTGAAGGTATAAGTAACCTGGGTAGATAGACAGTAGTGCTAACAATTTACATTCGCTTCCCAGTGTTCCTTCTCTGGGTGTAGTTGTTTCTGTCCATCATTGATCAACTAGAAGTGAATTGGATCTTCTTTATGTTGAAGATATCCACTAGAGGCAACTTCTGATGCAATGGCTAGAGCATGGGCTCTGGAGTCAGGAAGATCTGAGTTCCCATCCCACTTCAGACACTTATTGGCTGTGTGATCTATGGTAAATTGCCTAACTGCTATCTATCTCAGTTTCCCCAACTGTCAAATGGGAATAATAATAACATTCATAGAGTTGTTGTGAGGATCAAATGAGATATTCATAAAAAGCACTTAGCACGGTATCTGGTACACAAGAAGGTACAATACAAATTGTAGATTCCTCTCCATGTTCCCCCTCAGATTATTTTCCATATGCTCTGTATATATCTTGTATGCACTCAGTTATTTACATGTTGTTTCCCATGTGAGAATATTAGCTCCTTACAGAAACTAATTTCGTCTTTTTTTCTTTGTATCCTCTGTGCTTAGCATAGTGCCTAACAGTGACCAATTTGGAATTCTGACATCTAGGAGCTGGGGAGTGGTCCCTTTACAGTATAGATTGGTGGAGAGCCTCCTAGGGACAATTACTCTATTTTCTTTCTTTTTTTTTTTTAACTCCCATTTATGGAATAAGGGAGTAAGTGGGAAATAACTGATGATGGCAGGTAGCTGCAAGGATCATTCTATGAATGCCCGAAGGAGAACTATAATTACACCATCTTAGACTTGGTCCAAGTTTATCTGGTCATCTAGTCTAGCCTATCTAACCATGAATCTGCTCGACCTCCCCCTGAGAACTGGTCATCTGCTTCTGCCAGAGTTCTGCAAGAACCTAGAGTACTAATTGTTGGACTGGATTATTGGATGGTCATATTAGATTCCATTAGTCATCATAATTATTTCAAGTTGAAATTCATTCCTTGGAGGCTTCCCCTTTTGGTCCCCAATTCTGCCCTCTGGGATAAGCCAGAACAAGTCAAATATTTCTACGTGATAGTTCCACAGATATGTGGATACAACCAGCATGTCCCCATAGAGGACTTCTCTCCTCAAGGGTGAAACATTCCTAGTTGCTTGAAGAGATCCTTGTATGGCCTTGTCTTTTGTAGTTTCACCATTTTGGCTTCCTGCCTTTGGACACGCGCCATTTTGGCAATGTCTTGAAACTAACATTCCAGATGTGGTCAGACCAGTGCAAAGGACAGAAGCATTAACCACCCATCTTTGTTTATTGAAATTATTCTGTATGGTAAGAAGGGAGGAAGCAGGCATTTATTAAGCACCTACTATATACCTAGCATCATGCTGAGTGTTTTCTAAATATAATCTAATTTGATCCTCACAACAAGCTGGGGAAATAAATACTATTTTTAGTCACTATTTTACAGATGAGCAAACTGAAGCAGAAAACTGTTAAGAGGCTTGCCGAGGGTCACACAACTAGTCTATTCCTGAGACTGGGTTTGAACTCAGGTTTTTATGATTCCAGGTCCAGTGCTCTGTTTTCCATATCACCCAGCTGCTTCAGATACCTCTATGGTACATGATATATAGTAAGCAGTTAATAAATACTTGTTGAATCAAATTGAATCTATAAGATTATTGGTCTAAAAGTCTTCTTTAGAGGTCATTGGTTCCAAGACATTACAAATTAGTAAACTGATACATAAAAGAGTCAAATGCATTTGGTCATGAAAGTAGCTAGAAGGAGAGCTAGGATTCCACTCTAGAATTTTTGATTCTAAATTCATCACTTTCATGCACCAACGAAGTCTTCTCATTGTAGAGGCCAATTTCCCTAGAAAACCTCCTCTGATGTCTTGAGGGAGGTATGTCTTCCACCAATGGCAACAGACTCTATTTTAGAGAGTGTTTACATCCCTTGGAGTTCCATTCTCAGATCCCTCTCTTTTTTCCATCATAGTTCAGTTTTGTGACTTTCATGGGACTTGGAAAACCATTTTACAAGCAATAGGGAAATAGGGGCAGGAACTTCTTGTAGTTACCAACTTTTAGCCCATTGACCCCAAACTATGACTCTCATAATTATCTAGGATGAGTCAGTAAAGGATTCCAAGCATCTGTTGGTGGGAGAGAGGATGCTGTTCTCTCCAGAGATGGCCACAACTATGAATGGGGACATAAGTGGAGGGAAATTTTCCAAGAATCAGAGCTTTATGATCTGGTCCAGTTTATTACAAGCCCCTCAAGACTTTTAATGGCAATTAAGGCTGGGCTTTGTACTAAAGGAAGAGAGGTTCAGAGATTCCTGTTTGCTGTGCATCAGTCACTGGGAACCCTGGCTAAAGCTATAACAGAGTGGGAATCTTTTAGGTTGAGATTCTTCACAGCATAGGAAATGGAAGTACAATCATAGGAGTGGCGAGAAACTTGTACAATTAGCTGTCTTGTTATTCCTAAATTAAAGTCTGAGTTTTTCAGATAGAATGATAATGATCACAATAATGATGGTGATGATGATGATGACAACTAGCTTTTTTTAAAGCACTTTAAAATTTGCAAAGTGCTGTAAAATATCTCATTTAAACTTCATAACAATCCCATCTGATAGATTCTATTACTATCCCTATTTTACTGATGAGAAAATTGAGGTAGACAGAAGGTAGATGACTTGTGCTGGGTTATATAGCTAGCAAATGTCCAAGCCAGATTTCAAACTTGGGTCTTCCCACATAAATCTAATACTTTATTTACCTTCCTCCTTTCATCCTTCCTTCCTCCTTTACGTCCTTTCCTCTCTCTCTCTCCCTTCCTCTTTTCCTCCTTCTCTCCTCTCTTTCCCTTCCTCCCTTCCTTCCTTCCTTCCTTCCTTTCTTCCTTCCTTCCTTCCTTCCTTTCTTCCTTCCTTCCTTCCCTCCCTCCCTCCCTTCCTTCCTTCCCTCCCTCCCTCCCTCCCTCCCTCCCTCCCTCCCTCCCTCCCTTCCTTCCTTCCTTCCTCCCTCCCTCCCTCCCTCCCTCCCTCCCTCCCTCCCTTCCTTCCTTCCTCCCTCCCTCCCTCCCTTCCTTCCTTCCTTCCTTCCTTCCTTCCTTCCTTCCTTCCTTCCTTCCTTCCTTCCTTCCTTCCTTCCTTCCTTCCTTCCTTCCTTCCTTCCTTCCTTCCTTCCTTCCTTCCTTCCTTCTTTCCTTCCTTCCTTCCTTCCTTCCTTCCTTCCTTCCTTCCTTCCTTCCTTCCTTCCTTCCTTCCTTCCTTCCTTCCTTCCTTCCTTCCTTCCTTCCTTCCTTCCTTCCTTCCTTCCTTCCTTCTTTCTTTCCTGCTGCTCACTATATCTGGAATGCTCTCTGCCTCTTCTCCATTGGTTTTATCCCTAGCTTCCTTTAAATTACAATTCAGAGGCCATCTCCTAGCAAACTTATCCTTATATCCCCTTATTGTTAGTCTTGTGTGTGTGTGTGTGTGTGTGTGTGTGTGAGAGAGAGAGAGAGAGAGAGAGAGCGCGAGAGCACATATATTCACTCTCTTCCTCTAGCATACAATAAGCTGTGTATTATCTTTTTTTTTTCTTTGAATTTCTAATGCTTAGCACATTACCTGGAACACAGTCCATAAATGTTTATTTTATTGAGATATTGGTTGGGGGGGGGGGAGATTAATAGAATTTTCATGGTCTCTCCCAGTAAGTAACAGGAGCAACTCATCAATGTTTCAGGCCTTTCTCTGTCTCTGCTTCCACTGACTATTTGGTGTTCTCTTTCCTTACTCAGTTCTCAGGTGGCTTCTGCAAATGGTCAATCCTGCCAAATTATTTTTCCAAACATTTCCCAAATATTTGCCCAAGTCAGTGGGCAATAGTCAGGCAGGCTAAAAAAATCTAGAAGATGGGCAGTGGCCATCTGAGAAAAACTGAACCAAGATGATTTTCTGTAGACTCTGAAAAGGGGTTTATATTCACATTACTTCTTTAAATCTCTTCCAATCGCCTAATCTCTCACCTCCCAATTAGAGCTCTGTTTCCTTGTGATACCTATCAGATCTGGTAATCAAAACTCTATATATCTAACTTGGCTTTCAGTCAGTAACAGACATCAGTTCAGCCATCAAACAAAGAAGAGACCAAAAGATTTCTACCTCAGTTTTTACATTCCCAATTCTATCTTTTGCCTCTTCCTCATTTTCCCTTCTTCGCCTCCATACAACTGCTTTGCTGACACATTCCAAAGTGACCTTGAGTCAGGGATGGCTGTATGTTGATAAGGATTCTGATGTCAATGATTAGCCCATCACCATCACTTCTCCCCTAACCTAACACCTCCCTTGAGATAAAGTTTTCCATGTTTAATGTTGACTCCCCAAAGAAATAATTTGAGACATCTGAGCAAACTTACTATAAGAATTATTGATTTTGGGTCACTAAATTGTATAGAAGGATGCAGAGTTATATAAGAAAGAATTAAGATCTGGGTGTATGTGTCATGGTGGAAAGAAGATTGAACTTGGAATCTTAGGGGTGGAGTTACAATACTTACTAGCTGTGTGATATTGGGCAAGTCACTTATCCCCTATGGGCTTTTTTTTCCTTCTCTGTAAAAGAAACTTCTTTTAAAAATATGTATTTTATTTAAAAAAACAGAATAAGGAAAAAGGAAAAACAGAAAAGGAATACAAAACAAAACAAAACAACATAGAACAGAATATTGTCATGTGCCCAGTAGAACATCAGGGAGGATTCAAAATATATAACAACAAATTATCTGATCAAAAAAGTACATATATTAGTAGAAGAAATTATATTTATGAATGTCTATTTTTTCTTTCCTTACTTGTAAATTGTTCTTTTGTTATCTGCTGTGCACCTTATTTACTTTATTTTTTCTTCCCCTTTCATCCCCCAACCCCAAGCAAGCTATAATTAAGAAAAGATATATTTATGCACATATATAAATGTATATACACACACACACACACCCCTCACATACACACCTACACATACACACATCTGTCTTTCCTATTCCTGCTGACTTTGCTTTAATTCTGTTCCTTAACATGGTTTGCTCTTATTAAACTTCCCCTCACCCATGGATCCCTCCCTTGTCTTCTTCCCACACCCTTTGCTTTCATCTGCCCATTCCTCCCCCCTTATTTCTTTGTAGATTTTGGAGGATGCTATACCCTTCATGGTATATATGTAATGTTACCTATTAAATCCATTCCCAATGTGAGTAGATTTTCAAAACTCCAAGCCTTTCTTCCCCCTCTAATGCCTACATGTCTGTTCTTCCTCTGCACTACATTTGTATAATGTAATTATTATTTTTGCCTTAACTCTGCCAATCTTTCTTTTAAACTACCCCTATTGTTGATGTGAATATTAAACATATAGTATAAATTTCCCATAAAAAACCCATCAACGATTTGTCCATGTTGAGTTCCTTGAAAATGATCTTTGATATTGGCTCCTCTATGTTAAATATTCTATTAAGCTTGAGTTTGGTTAATAGAGAGTCCTGAAAATCTGCAAGTTTATTGAATGTCCATTTTTTCTCACTCAATATTATGGATAAATTTGCTGAGGTGATATTTTTGGTCACTGGCCTAGTTCTTTTGATTGTTGGTGGATATGATTCAAGGACCTATGGAATTTTATTGTAGCTGTGGATAAGTCCTGTACAATTCTAATTGTAGCTTCAGCATATTTGAATTTTTTCCTTGTTTCTTGTGAAACTTTCTCTTGGATTTGGGGGTTTCAAAATTTGGCAATAATATTCCTGTATGTTTTCCACAAAGGATATTGCTGAGCTGGTGATTGATGGATTTTTTTTTCTATTTCTACTTTCACCTCATTTTCTATCACTCCAGAACAATTTTCTCAGATTATTTCCTGCATTATTGTGTCAAGGTTCTTTTTTTGTTCACAACTTTCAGGAAGTCCAATTATTCTTAAATTTGTTCTTCTTGATCTGTTCTCTAGATCGTTATTTTTCTTATGTTTCACATTCTGTTCTATCTTCTCATTCTTTATAATCTGTTTTGTTATTTCTTGATCTCTCATAGCCTCACTGGCTTCCCTTGCCCAATTCTGATTTGCAAGGAGTTATTTTCATCTTTGAGATTCTGTATCTCCTTTTCTAGTTTTTCATAATCTTCTTGTTTTTCTTAGATGGTTTTTAATTTATTTTTAGTTTTTCTTCAATGTCTCTCATTTGGTTTTTAAATTCTTTTTTTTTTGAATTCTATAAATTCTCTTTGGTCAGGGAGCCATTTCATGTTACTTTTTGGGGTAGAAGCTTTTTTTTTTTTTATTTCAGTGTTCTCCTCTGAAGACAAACATCCATATTCCCTATTCCCATAGTATGTTTCTGTAGTGAGGTTCTTTCTTTGTCAGTTCATTTTTTCCTTAATAAGAAGTATTAGTGTAAGCACAACTGATCATGGTGTGTGTGGGGGGGATGGTGCATCAAGCTTCAACTCTCCCCTCTGACCTGAAACCCTAAACCAAGAGCTCCCTCCTTCAGCAATCACTCACAGCCAGCAGTGTCCCTGCCCCACAACTTCTGCAACTCCTAGTGTGCTTGCTCCTTTTCAAGCTTCAGTAGCACAGCTGGGCCTGGCTTTCCTAATTAGCAGGGTTCCCTCAATCTTCCTAGATTCAAACTCCAACTCCAGAAATAGCCTGGGAAGTGAAAGTCTCTGTGATTCTGAGTCTCCAGGCATACCCAGCTAGTCCAAGGGTTCCCACTTGATGTTCTGAGGAGCTAGGCTGGAAGTGTTTGCACTATAGACCAGTTAATCCTGCCCTAGGTCTTTTATCAGATCTTGTTGAGTTGTAGGAGGAAGAACTCTATTCTGCCCCAAATCTTGATTTTTTTTTTTATCAGTCTATGTTTTCCCCGAGGTACAAATTGGTTCTATTTGTGGGGGAAATCTAGAGAAATTTGCCAACCCACTCTGCCATCTTCCCAGAATCCTCTCCCATAAAATGAACTTCTAAGAGAGGGAAGAATGGCATGTCCTGGCCCAGTGGCAAGGAAGCTGGAGGTTGGGTACCTTGAGAGGTGGGAACAGCCATGGTTACAAGTCAATCACTTAGGATTTCCTTAGCTGGGCCTATTTGTGTAACCTCAGAGGTACCTGCCCATGACCCAGTGTGGTAAGAACATTTCTGTGAGAATCTGGACCACAGTCACTGTGGAAAATCGTGTTGCCTCATCGTGGAAAGATTTTTATAATCTGTAATTTGCTATAGGCCAGCCATCCTTCCACTGATAGCTTTGAAAAAACTCTACAACTATAATTTCATGGCACCTACCCTACCTGACTCCTGAGCATTTAAATTTCATACTTTGTCTCCATTCCGTCTTTCAGACTTGATATTATTTTATATATTATAGATGCCGACTGTTTTCCTGAATTTAGCAAGCCATCTCTGGCTTTTGTGCCTTTGTCTAAAGCATTCCCCAGTGCCAGAAATGTCCTCCTTCCTTTTAGAAACTCCTCCTTGAAGGCTTAGCTCAGGGGCTATTTCCTCCATAAGCTGGCAGTGCTGTTTTCCTCCTCAAATATCCTTTGAGAGCTTTGCATGATTTCATTTTTGTCTTCATCTCTTTGTACCTCATATTTTGCAATCTAAATGGATGAATTCTCCTCCCCACTCAATCCACCCATCCCGATAGAATATAAGTGCTTTGAGGTACTTTTCTTTTAACATTCACAGTCCCCGGATTATTTCAGTTTGATCTCACAAAGTCAACAACAATAAATGAATAACAACAATCAAAAAACAAAAACAAAAACAAAAACCTTCAAACATCCAAAGCTAGAAAGCACAGATCAAAGTGTATAAAAAGCTCTATTATTCATCTTTGAATTCCCCCATGCCTCATCTGGTATCTTACACATAATTAATAGCTGCTTATTCAAACAATCAATACTCATAGGAACACAGATCTAAAGGTAGAAAGGAGAGCCATTTAGTTCAACTGTCTCATTTTGCAAAGGAAGCAATGTAGGCTCAGGGAGATTTAAGTATTTACTCAATGTTAGGGAGTTATTACAAATCAGATTCAAGATCTGAGTCTGTTGCCTTAGAATTCTAATCTATTTATTAATTGCAATGCACTGGACTAGACATCAGGCTAAAGAGGTCTAAAGGAAATATGGCCTGCCCTGAATGAGCTTAAATCCTAGTGAAGGAAGACAACATTTGTATACTTATCTAGATACAAAACAGCCAGCTGACAATTTTTGTTTGTTTATTTATTTGCTTGTTTGTTTTTGGTGGGAATCATACTCATGAATGAGAATGTAGAAGATGAAGCTTGAGCTGAGGTTTGAAAGAAGCTAGGGACACTGGGAGAGGTAAGGATGGACATTCCAGCCATGAGGGGACATGGTAGCCAGCACAAATGAGACACCATATGAGTTGAACAGCCAAAAAGTCCATTTGTCTGGACTACAGAGGTCATTGAGGAATTGAACTGAGCTTATCTATCTTTCTTTGGTAGTAGTGGTCGTAGTTATTTTATGATCTAGCTAGGACAAGGCATTTTAATGCTATAGATAGGGTTTGAAAACTGATCCCTGAGCCCCAATCACTCTTGTTTTAATTGATGTTCTCTGTACATTACCTGTCCATGAAATAAATAGCTAAGTTCTATGGAGAATGGGATTGGGATATGGAGAATCCAGTGGCAAATGGAGAAAAAAGTGGTGGATATAGGTGGACTGCCATCTATAGAAAATAGAGGATTATGAGCCATGAAAACAGAGGATGGATGGTCCAAATACTGGTACCCAGAGATAAGGGTGATGATAGGAGAGCAGATGCCATGTTGGGAAGATGATCAGGATGACAATGGATGAACCACATGTGGGATCCATTTTGAAATGGTTTCATTAAATAATAATCAGGGTAATGCAATGGCATTTTACAGATAAAAGGAGTAAATTAAACACCGATTGATAATTGTTGAATTTAGTTCAGTTGTGTTCGATCCAATTGCCACAAACATTTATTAAGAGCCTTCTTTGTGTTGGGAGGCACAAAGAGAAGGGGGAGAGGGCAAAGAGTCTATAAAACAAAAACAAAAAATAATTCCTTCTGTTTCTGCTGAGGAGTACATGTACACAGGTTTAAAACATACTAATATAAAATTATTGGAGTTGGGGTGGGAAAGCATTAACAGCTGGGGAGAAACACCTCCCTGCTGAGGTTTTCCTCCCAGTCAGCATTGTTCTTATTTCCTCTTTCTGTCTTCCTGCCTTTAGATTTTTTTCCTTCTGCTGAAAAAATAAAAATAAAAAAATCTCAGATCTATGATTTGTTCAGTAGAGGAAACTTTCTTTCTACTAATGCAATTTAGTCATAGAAAGTGGCCTGGGAGTGCTCCAAGAGAGGATGACTTACCCAGAATCACCTAAGCCAGTATATGTCAAAGGTAGGTTTTGAATCTAGATCTTCCTGACTTAAAATCTGGCTCCCTAGCTACTGTACCACAATTTCTCACTTTCCTTTTGTTTTTTAAAAATGTATTTTTATTGCCACTCTTTGGTTTTATATCATTGCTGCTCCACTTGTATCCATTCCTTCTCATACTCTCTTCTCCCTTTCATAGTGAACATTATTATATTAGGATTTATTTATTTGGAGGGAAGAAAGACTGTGTAAAGAGGAAATTTTTGCCTTTACTTTCCCATGTCCCCCTTTTCCCTTCCCAGTAACCTAGAGTGATCTTCCTTTATATTATTAGGTGTGAGGGCATTAAGTCTTTAAAAATTTTTTTTATTAAATCTTTTTATTTACAAAATATATCCATGGGTAATTTTTCAATATTGATCCTTGCAAAACCTTTTGTTCCAAATTTTCCCTTCCTTCCCCCCATCCTCTCCCCTAGCTGGCAGGTAGTCCAATATATGTTAAATATATTAAAATATATGTCAAATCCAATATATGTATGCATATTTATACAGTTATCTTGCTGCTTAAGAAAAATCAGATCAAGAAGGAAGAAAAAAAAACTAAGAAAACAAAATGGAAACAAATAACAACAGAAAGGGTGAGAATGCTATGTTGTGGTCCACACTCAATTCCCACAGTCCTCTTTCTGGGTGTAGATGACTCTCTTCATACACAAGTGGCACTGGTTTGAATTGTCTCATTGTTGAAGAGAGACATGTCCATCAGAATTGATTGTTTTATAGTCTTGTTATTGTTGTATATAATGCTCATTTCACTCAGCATCAGTTCATGTAAGTCTCTCCAAGCCTGTCTGAAATCATCCTGCTGGTCATTTCTTACAGAACAATAATATTCCATAACATTCATATACCACATTCATATACCATTCTCCAACTGATGGGCATTCATTCAGTTTCCAGTTTCTTGCCACTACAAAAAGGGTGCCACAAACATTTTTGCACATATGTGTGAGGGCATTAAGTCTTGAGACTTGACCATTCTTCTTGTATTTTAGCCCTCCAGAGTTTGCATACAGATGTTTATCCAGCAATACAATTCAATTCAAGTTAAAGTAATCAACAATAATTTATTAAATAAATACACAGTTGTTGACTAATTTGAATTGATTTGAGAGGCAGCTTGGTTACTGTACGGAAAAGCAGCTAGTCAGGAAGATGTGGGTTCCAATTCTACATCTTGTTGTATAAACTTGGACAAATCATTTAACCTCTTAGTGTCCCAGACATACTAGAGCTACAAATTAAAAGGAAGGGAGCTAGTGGCTAATGTTTTTTGGTTAAGAATTCTCTTTGTGATTTGCTAGCAAATGAAGACTGGAATTTGAACCCAGATCCTCTGAGTCCAAATCCATCATGGAAGAAGCATTTGGATGACTAATGTTTATATCAGGGTTACACACCATGGCTCTGCTGGAGTCCTTCCGAAACTTCTAGGGACTCTACAGGACATTATGTTCCATGAGTACAATTCCTTGTGCATTAATAACAACATTCTTCATGTCATCACACTAATGTCTGTCCAATTCAATAGCAAACATTTATTAAGTACCTATTATATACAAGATATCGTATTATAAGTTGAGGATACAATATTAAAATATGACAATTGTTTCCCTCAAGGAGCTTATAATCTACTTGGGGGGAGGGGAGACAACCAATTAACACTTTTTTAAATTTAAATTTTATATTATTTTATTTATTTACATTTGTTTTATTCTGAACTTAGGGAAAAATAAGCATTCCTATTGAAGTATGAAGTACATTTGGGAAAGAATAATAATTCAATTGGCACGAAGCAATCAAATCAGACATTTACTACAGATTACAAAGATTTGCCATTTATTACGTGAAATAGCTCACAGATTTAACCAAATATGATTAAGTGAGGCAAAATCATACTGATTAAGTAACATGCTTTTTTGGGGAAAGACAAAGTCTCAGGGGAGAGAAAATATGAAAGCAGGGTCTAGGGAGGAGTTTGGTTGTCCAAAGATTTACTAATCAAGACAGTCTCAGAGCTTGAAGAGGGGATGGAAAATAAAAATAATGTGATTGAGTTCTGGAGTAGAATTTGAAATGCTCCCCTTGGTCCTAACAAATGTTCTATGGTGGTATTATTATTATATTGTTGTTGCTGTTACTGTTATTATATTGGTATCAAGGTGAGAGACTGTGTGAGATAGAGAAAGTGGGGTGTCAGGGTTATGGGATGACACATGGATGACCAGAGTCAGTCAACACACATACAGTAGACACTTACTATGTGCCAGCTACTGGGCATAAAAATAGGAGAAAAAGGAATGCCTATTTTACAAGGATTCAGGAAGATCTAAATTTAAATCCTGTGTCAGATACTTAATAGCTGTATGATCCTGGATAAGTCACTTAACCTTACCACATCAGCCTCAGTTTCCTCCTCTGTAAAATGGGGATAATAATAGAACCTCCCACCCAGGGTTGTTGTGAGATCAAGTAAGATCAAGCACTTTGCAAGCCATAAAGTATTGTACAAATACTATTTGTATAGTTATTACTATTGTTGTTGTTGTTGTTGGTGGTGGTGGTAGTGGAGATAGTAGTGAGAGGAGGTGGAGGAACATTTTTTCAATGTCAGTAAAAAACAAAGAAAATTTCCAGTACTTGTAGCAAATTGGATGGCCCTCCCATGGGCAATTTTTGGGAGGATATGGACAGGTTGGGCAAGTATGAATAGGCTATGATTTGCATCCCATGGAGGGAACACCTGACTTTACAAAAACTCAGATCTATTTATTTGAAAGAATGAGGGACAACTTGGTTCTGCCTCTCTCAGGTCTCTTTTGCCTTCAGACCCTCATTCCATGATTAAGACTAAGGTTAACAGACTCCTGGGGAAGGAGAACATGTCCACCAGTGACTCAGGAGATGACAGATCTTCTACCCATCTCCATGGAACCCATTTATCCCACAGAGACTGAAAACTCAGTGGATTTTTTGTTTTTTGTTTTAGTGGTGTCAAGCATTGATGGAACTGAATCCCTGATGAGACAATAGAGCTTTCATTGAAGGATGGTGTCTAGAGTGGTAAGAAACCATCACCATTATTTCCAAACCCTCTTAGGTTCTGAACATAAATTGTGGCTTAATACTTGGCTTATTGTCAAAATACAAAACGGACACATCCTTTCTCTCCCTTTCCTGTTACTCTTTGTCCCTACATCATGAATGGACTTTGCTTTTTTAAAATAAGCTTTTTTTTTTTTTTCTTCCTATGTGGCTTTATTACTATGATGGGAGACTCCTCAGTGAATTTATGTAATGGACAAATTTAAAGGATCCTAAAAAAGAAAAGGTATAAATAGCAGCATTTCAAGGGCTCTTAACTGTCAATATAGATGTTTATAGGATCATAAATTTAGAGGGGCAGCTAGGTGGTGCAGTGGATAGAATACCTAGCCTTGAATTCAAGAGGACCTGAGTTCAAATCTGGTCTCAGACACTTAACACTTCCTAGCTGTGTGGCCCTGGGCAAGTCACTTAACCACAGCCTCAGGAAAAAAAAGAAGAAGAAGAAGAAAAAAAATAAATTTAGAGTTGAGAGAAACCTTAGAGATTATCTTATCCAAGATATATATCTATATCTATGCTTATAGATATAGATATAGAAAGATAGATATGTATGTGCAATTATATTATGCATGATTTAAAAATGTATTTCTATAAATATAATGTTTATACAAATAGAATATATTTCTATAAATATATATTATATCATTATATATTAAATATTGCTGTATATTATATATATATTCTCTATCACAGTCTCTCACCTTGATACCAATATAATAATAGTAACAGCAATATATATATTATATATTAGTTACTATATACTGTTAATGATTGCTCTCTTCCCCTTTCTTTCCCTTCCCCTGAGTAAATATTAATTAATGAACATTTATCCAGTATTCACCTTGTGCAAATCATAGAGATTAAAAAAAAAAAACACAAATTAAGAAAAGTAAAACATTCCTCCAAAATTCAAAGGCAGGGTGGGTACTGTTTCCTTTTTTTAAAATTAAAAAAATATATATTTCTAACACTTAGCTCAGTTCCTGGCTCATAGGGAGTTCTTAGGAATGCTTACTGAATGATTAATGTTGTATTTTTTTTTTTTTTATCTTAATTTTCTATGAGTAGTTTCTGGGAGAGCTTTTGAAAGCTTCTCTGGGTATTTAAAATGTGAGTGCCTTGAGTGAAAGGATTATTTTTTTCTTTTGTATTTTTATCTAGCATGGTGCCTGGCCATACATAGTCAGAGATGAATAAATATTGATTGCTGATTGGATGATTAAGAAAAGGCCAGACAGCAGATTTTTTCAAGGTCCCTTAAAGGAATTCTTGCCCAGTGTAGAGGGATGACTGACACAACTCTGCAGGTTCTTTCCTTGTCCTAAGATTCCACGATTTAATGATAATGAAACATGAAGGAAAAAAACCCAAAACACCAAATGCAAAACCCATTGCTAGTATTGTTTGGTCCTAAGCAGGATGGAACAAAATAGAGGATAACAATCAAATTCAAGAGGATCTGAGCTCAAATTCCTATATGTGTAATTTTGGACACATCTCTGGATCTCTGTATATCATGGATGCTTTTGGCAGTCTGGGAAAGTTTTCTCCAAATAAAGCGTGTAGCAGAGGATGGGATAGATTGATGGTGTCATGGAAGATTGGACAGGCTTCAGGAGATAGCGAAGGACCGAAGATCTTGGCGGGCTGTGATCCCTGGGGTCACACGACTGAAGAACAACATTCATATCAAAAGGAATGCGATGTTTCAGTTTGAGATCTGCCCTCTTTCTTGGAATTGAAACTTACACATATTTTTATCATGCTCTCCTGCTCTCCCCCTTCTCCTGCCACTACCATCCCTCCCATGAAAACTCCTTACATTCAAGGACTCTGTATCTTCTAGCACCTAGTACAGTGCCTGGCATGTCATGGGCACTCTGCAGATGCTTGATGAATGAATGAAAGCTTCTCAGATCAGGCTTTATAGCAGCTGCTGTGACTCACTCCTTTGGCTCTGTCCCCAGGGGTGGTGGCCCAGATTCTCAGTTCTTGTTGTCCCTACATACTCAGGAAAAAATTCTGACACTTTCATTTTATCCTTGCTACATTTCAATTAGGATCATTTAGAAAATCAGAGTTGTTTACAATTCCTTAATTATGATTTTTAAAATGAATCAAACAAATAGATTAATGACCCAAAGTAGGTATTCACTCCCTTTCTCTGATCCCCAGGCCTGATAGATGATGATACTTCAAATGATAATCACTGATCACTTTATGCTACAATGGAAAGTATACTACATTTGGACCCAAGAAGAAGACCTGGTTTCAAGACCTGCTTCCATCATATACAACCTATGTGATACTGGTCTAGGCATTTCCCCTCTCTGAGTTGAGTTTCCTCATTGGTAAAATGCTGGGGCAGGATTCAGTGCTTTCTTCCAGTTGTAAATCTAGGATTCTATTCTCAGTTGTGTGACATTGGACAAGCTAACTCACCTCTTTTTGTCTCAGTTAATTTATAAATGAGAGTTTTATATATACAGATATATTTTATATATACAGATATACTACAAACCAGAGAGTTAAACCAAAACTTTCAAAGGGACCTATGACACAAAAAAAGTTAAGAGCTTAGAACAGTGTTTTGGCCCGTAGTAGCTTCTTAATAAATGCTTTGTTGACTTGATTTGAATCCTTAGCCCTAAGTCATGTGAATTTTCTTCCAGTTCTATGTCTATTCAGTCAATAAATGTTTGTTGTTTTGTTGTTGTTGAATTGTTTTCAGTTGTTTGATTTTTTGTGACCCCATTGGGGTTTTCAAGAAGGGATACTGAAGTGGTTTGCTATTTCCTTCTCCAGATCATTTGATAGATGAGGAAACTGAGACCAAGAGGATAAAATGACTTGCTTAGGATCATACAATTAATAAGTGTCTGAGGCTAGATTGGATTCAGTAAGACCAGTCTTCCTGTTTCTAGCCCTGGTGCTTTATCCATTATGGCGCCACCTAGCTGCTCTAACATGTATATTAAGTATCTTTTATGTGCTTTATTGTACTAAACTGTGGGGTTACAAAGAAAGGTAACTTCCCAAACAAACAAAAAACCACTCCTGCCACTCGAGAAGTTTAATGTCTAGTAAATTAGGGGTGACTCACAAACTCAGATGCCCTATTTCAAGTACCAAGTGGTGGTACTTGATGGAGCAGGGCAATACTAGAAAGACTGGGTTAGGTGTTGATCCTTCATCAAAACTGGATGTCAAATTCAGCCCATTTCAAAATAAACAGATAAAATTATCTTGCTTTTTTCTGTCATCTTCAGGCTCTAAAGATTTTTGTGAGCAGGGGTCTTCAGGGTTTATACAGGGGAATAATCTATTTGGATTTGGTGTTAGAGTATAATTACAGTGATTGTTTTATCACTACATGCCTTCTGCTTCATACAAATTGCATGATACGCACATATACATCTATCTATCTATATATCTCTCCATCTATCTATCTGTCTGTCTGTATATCTATCTATGTGTCTACATATACTCACAAACACACATATACACATAAAAGATGTCCCCAAAATCTTCGTTTTGACTTTCTTTTCTCTTCCTGGCCTCTCGTCAGAAAAAAAATCATGACATGTCATCCTAATTTCCTTTTTTGACTTCCTGCTTTTTTACAAGTCTTTTGGGAAAGTTGCTGAATTGTGCCATACTCACCACATGTGAGCTGACTCAGCTCAGTTTTTTTTTTTTTTTTTTTTTGTGAAATGATTGTGTGACTAATATTCTTAGACTTAATATAATAGGTGATTTTATCCACGTAGGAAAATCCTTATAGCAATCTGACCAAACCTAAAACTAATATCTTAGTAGGGAAGTGTCAGAAGCCACTGAATATCAGAGACAGAATTGGAATCCAGTTATTTCTGACTCTTGTCTGGAATGCTGTTGTTTATATCACATTCCCTCTCATGTCTATATGTGCGTTCGGTCATTTTTCAATTGTGTCCAACCCTTTATGATCTCATTTGGGGTTTTCTTGGCAAAAATACTGGATTGATTTACCATTTCATTCTTCAGCTTATTTTACAGATAAGAAAATTGAGGTAGACAGGGTAAAGTGACTCACCCGTGGTCACACAGCTAGTCAGTGTCTGAGACTAGTTTTGAATAAAGAAAGATAAATCTTCCTGCTTCCCAGCCCAGCAGTCTATGTATTATGACACTATCTATCTCTCATGTCATAACAAATATCAGATGCCAGTCTTGTTAATACCTTTCTCCTATCTTTCCAATCTTAAGCCTTATTCCTCTGTGGCTACACTAGTCTATTTATTGTTCTTCATATGACACTGTTTCCAACTCTGTATTTGCACTACTGTCCTCTAGGCCTGGAATTCTCTCCTCATCCTTCCTCTTAACTTCCTTCGACATTTAGTTGAAATTCCATGTTCCTCTTCCTATACAGCTGCTTTCTTCTCTCAGATTACTTTTCATTTATTTAGTACAAATCTAGATTTCTTCTAGTTGTTTACATATTCTTTTCCCTATTGCAATGCAAACTCTTTGAGGGCAGAAACTGCTTTTCTTTCTTTTGCATATCTAGCACATAGTACAATGCTTAATAATAGCTTATTGATGGCCACAAATTATTCGGTTTATAAAAATTCTAATCAGCCTATAGAATTGGCCTGAGTCTCTAATCATAATTATAGTTATCACTGTCTCAGGATCATGGTCATCCAGAAAAACTCACTTGACAGAAGAGGAAACTGAGTCTCAGAGAGTCCAAGTCACTTGCCCAAAGTGATACAAGATCACCATTTCCTTGTGTTCTGAGAAATCATCCTTTTACTGATAGTAAAAGTAATGATGGCTTAGATTTATTCTGGTTAAACTCGGAGTGAAGCATTTAGAGCAATGAGTATTAGCACAAAGAGGCAAAATTAGGCTTGTTTTAAGGGAAAAATTCCTAGTAATT
Organism: Sminthopsis crassicaudata; assembly: GCF_048593235.1. Lineage (NCBI taxonomy): Eukaryota > Metazoa > Chordata > Mammalia > Dasyuromorphia > Dasyuridae > Sminthopsis > Sminthopsis crassicaudata. Next base: position 292,037,431 of record NC_133621.1, read on the forward strand.
TGAGCAATTCAAAAGTGGAATGTGATGTGTTAGGAAGCCTTGGGTTCCTTCTTCAGCACAGAATAACAAGAATAATAGTATTGAGAGGCTAAGGGGACCTCACTGGCCATGTAGTCCAACTCACCTGAAGGAGTGTCCAATGCTTCATTTCTGACAGATGGTCAGTCAACTTTTACTCATAGACCTTCTTTGAGGAGGAACCCAACACTTCTGAAGGCAACCGAAGGTCAGGGACTACTTCCTGAGTATGCATAAAGAAGCTTTTTGATCAAGTAAGAGATAGACTAGAGGGCTCTGAGGTCCTTTCTAATTTTTGGTCTGTTTTTCTGAGAGATAATGTTTTGTTTTTCTCAGGAAGTTTGATGAGGCAGGATGGGCTCCCTCCATAGCTGGAGGCCCCAAAGTACAAAGACTAGAATCTAGTCTCTAAGAATGGCCAAAGTTGGATTCCATCTGTCCCAAGTCCAGTGAAAGTGGAGGGAGGAGCTCAAGTATCAGTAAAAGTCCTCACCAACAAAGGCATGCAGTCACAAGAGAGATCTGGAGTGCAATAGGATTTTTTTGGATACTCTTTTGCCATGAAGCAGAATAGTTAATACTTCTACGTGTGGTAGTAAGCCCCAGAGGGAGATAGCCTCCAAAACATAAGTGAATAAGTGAAAGAGGAAAAATATGGACACAAACCATCATGAGTCTACATAGAAAAAGACACAAAAATCTACTTATGAGGTACAAAGGGAAATCATTTCTTCAGCCTCTGAGAAACTTCACTAATTTGCCAATTAATAAACATTTATTATGCGCCTACTATGTACCAGGTACTATGCTAAGCTGGGGTTACAAAAAGGGGCAAAAGATAGTTCCTGCTCTCAAGTAGCTCACAGACTAGGGCTATGGAGATGGGTTTTCAGAAAAAGCTCAAGGACAATGGAAGTATAATGCAATGACTCCAGGAGAGTCATGATGAAGCATCTTTCATACTTCTTGATAGAGAGATGATGGCCTAGTAGAATGAGACAGACTTTTGGATATAGCCAATGTGTGGATTTACTTGGTCTAACTATGATATTATGTGTTTGTGTGTGTGTGTGTGTGTGTGTGTGTGTGTGTATGTTCAAGCATATATGTAATATAAACATATTTTACAAAGGAGAGTTTTTTATTTTTTGAAAGAGGGAAGAATTAAGGTTGGATTGGAACTTATGAAAAAAATTAACTAAAGAGTCAATGATGCATTTAAAAATATGCAGAAAGTAACAGAAAGAAGTCCAGAAGGAGATATATACAAATGGGACAGCTTTGGAACTAAAAATTATTATATACTTCTAAAAACATCCTATATATATATAAAATTGCAAGTATCTACTATATATATATATATATATATATATATATATATATATATATATATATATATATATATATATAGTAGATACTTGCAATTTTATGTAAATCCTTATCATTGTTTTTTCGCATATGGAAATGTTTGTGTTTGGTTGGTATTTATCAAGTTCAGAATGATAGCAATAATAGCAAAAAACCCAATTGAGATGTGTTAGAGATGTAAATATTCCTGGTGTTTATTTGTTAAAGAGCAGGTCCCCTGGGAAAGGGGACTAGTGCCATCTTTTGACTGCTTAATTAAATGACAATGTTGGAGGACTGAACAGGGCTGGAGAAGAAATTTCTATAAGATTGGAGCTGATGAGATCTGCAGGAGAAAAGATCACGGAAGACAGTGACATATACCAGTGACTAGGGCTGCCTTTAACTCAACTTCTCAGAGGGGATTACCAATGTCATGGCTATTGAAGTCATGTAGAAGGTAGCATTACTAATCACAGAAAATACTGAATCTCTAGAGGGGTGTTTGCTCAATGGTGCATCACAAGGTTGTACCAGAGCCAGCTCAAACCATTTGGGAGAGACAATTATTAAATTTTCTGTGTGGGCATTTGTGCCTTGGAAATCAGCAAATATTGCAAATAAGGGTTTGATTTATTGTTTTGTTGGTTATCTAAGCTAATAAAGTGATGGGAGAAAAATGGTAATATTGCAGATTAAATTTAAAAGTGTGGGCACATTTTTTGCTGATTGTTAAACATTTACTAGTGCACCATTGCCATTCTTTTCCAAAAGCTTAAAAATGCCTGGTATATTTTCATTAGAATCATAAGTTAAGAGGTCAAAACCCTAAAAATTTACCCAGTTCATAATGCTCTCAGATATGCTAACAGATGAGAATATAATAATGCTCATCATACTAACAGATGAGAAAACAAGCCAAAACCAGAGATGTAGCTTCCCTAAAGTCACTCAGAAAGTAAAGTGGAAGAGCCTGGATTGGAACATACTTCCTTTGATTCTATATTCAATGCTCTTTCCATGAGAATGCATACATGATCTTTTAGAATTTGTAAATACAATCATTCACTCCTATTCTGAGCCTGTGTGCATATAAGAGGGGCTGGCTGGTAGCTAGTCTTGAGGTAACATCAGAGGCTTACATTCTCAGGTAACTTGAATGTAAACAGTGTACCAAAAAATGAAAAATGTAAATGAGTCTTTCTTGTCAGGAGACTTATTGTCAAAGGAGTTAAGTTAATTACATAGTGCTGGAAAGCCAACAGACAGTTAAAATGCTTCACTAGAAGAGAAGGAAAAATAATGGAGTAATAAAAGAGAGGGGGTATAAGAAGGGAGAAAAGGAAAGGACAAAAGGGGAGAGTGATAGTGAGAGCAATCATTTTTCTCATAGCATGTACTATCGTGTCCATTTTATGGATGAGGAAACGGAGGCTGAGGGAAATGAAAAGACTTGCCTATGTCCATGGATAGTAAGTATGAGACAGATGAAAAGTGAAGCAGATAATGGAAAGGAAGAAAGACAAGGAAGAGAGGAAAGAATAAAGGAAGGAAGGGAAGGAGGAAAAAAGGAATGAAGAATAAGGAAAAAAGGAACATAGGAAGGAAGGAAGGCAGAAAGAGGAAAAAAGGAAGGCAGGGAGAAAGAGGAAAGAAAAGATGTTAAAGAAGAGAGAAAGGAAGGAAGAAAGATAGAAAGGGAGAGAAGAAGGTGGGAAGAGAGGGAGGGAATGAGGAAGAAAGAAAATAAGAAAGGAAGAAATGATAGAAGGAAGATAAAATAGAATTAGGGAAGAAGGAAAGAAGAGAGGAAAGAGAGGAGAGAAAGAAAGAAAAGTAAGAAAGAAGGAAGGAAAGAATTGAGGGAGGGAGGAAGAGAGGATAGAAGGAAGATAGACTAGAACAAGGGAAGAAGGAAAGAAGAGAGTAAAGAAAGAAAGAGAAAGGGAAAAAAGAAAAGAAAAGAAATAAAAAAGAAGGAAATAACAAAGGAAGGAATATAGGTAAGAAGGAAAGAATGGAGAGAGGGAGGAAAAGAGGAGAGAAGGAAGATAGAACAGAACAAAGGAAAAAGGAAGAAGAGAGGAAAGAAAGAAAGAGGAAATGAAAAAGAAAGGAAAGAAGGAAGGAAAGAAGAGAGGGAGGGAGGAAGGAAAGAAAGAGACAAGAGAGAGACGAAGGAAGGAAAGGAGATAAGGGAGGGAGCAGAAAAATCTAGTCCCTTATTCTGTAATTTGATTTTTGCCAGTGATTGTCTTAGTTGGCAATGCTTTACCCTTCAGTTCAGTAATAGATATAACATTTGATTTTCACTGAATTTGGATGTGAAACTATCCTTCATTAAGACCAAGAAAAAGCTTTGTATCTTATCAGATCTAGGAGATACTGAAAAAAACAAATATTTCACTGTTCTGAAGCAATTCAATATTTAAGCGCTTGTTGTCTTGGGACTCTGAGATTAAAAAGCATACTGTAATACCTTGAGATGTCTTCTAGCTGGGACAGAGTGATCTCAGGAGAGATTAAAAATACCACTATTTAAAAAAAAAAAAAATAAACCAGTGCATAGATCCTTGGGTTTAATGCAGAACACATGGGTTTCTTTCTTTCCCCGAAATTTATTTTTATGCCAACAATATCTAAGAATAGATGTGTACAGATCAGTAGCAAATTAAATGCTATTATATATATACATATACACACATATGTGCAAGATTTATCTGAATCATATAAGATAAATTCAATTCAACAATAGTTTCAGAAATATTTTAGAAGTACTTGTTCTCTGTAAAGCAAATAAACAAGGTATCTTAAAGGGACAATTCAATATAAGTGAGACAGAGTGTTGGACCAGAAGAGAAGAGGGATTTGCATTTACATCTTGCCTCTGACTTTTCTTTTCTTTTTTTTTTTTTTAAGATTAATTGTTTGTTTTATTTTTTAAATTAATTTTATAATTATAACATTTTTTGACAGTACATATGCATAGGTAATTTCTTACAACATTATCCCTTGTACTCCCTTCTGTTCCAAATTTTTCCCCTCCTTCCCTCCAACCTCTCCCCTAGATGGCAGGCATTCCCATACATATTAAATATCTTATAGTATATGCTTGGTACAATATATATGTGCAGAACCGAATTTTGTTGTTGTTGTTGTTGCAAAGGAAGAATTGGATTCGGAAGGTAAAAATAACCTGGGGAGAAAAACAAAAAATGCAAACAGTTTACACTCATTTCCCAGTGTTCCTTCTCTGGGTGTATGTAGCTGATTCTGTCCATCATTGATCAACTGGAATGTTGAAGATATCCACTTCCATCAGAATACATCCTTATATAGTATTGTTGAAGTGTACAGTGATCTCCTAGTTCTGCTCATTTCACTCAGCATCAGCTCATGTCAGTCTCTCCAAGCCTCTCTGTATTCCTCCTATTGGTCATTTCTTACAGAACAATAATATTCCATAACATTCATATACCATAATTTACCCAACCATTCTCCAATTGATGGCATCCATTCATTTTCCAGTTTCTAGCTACTACAGAAAGGGCTGCCACAAACATTTTCTGCCTCTGACTTTCCAAGCTGTTTGATCCTGCTTCACCTCTCTAAGCCTCAAGTTTCTTCATCTGTAAAATGGGGATTGTAATATTTGCCTGTAGTGCCTTCCTTGCAATGTTGTTGTGAGGCTTAAATAAGATAATAAATGTAGAGTCCTTTGTAACCTTTAAAGCACTAGGTAGATAGACTATTAGAATTATTTTTAGAGTAGTGATGTGAGAAGATAGAAAGAAAACTAGACTTGGGACTCAGATCTTGGTTCCAGCATGTATAACACTGGGCAAATAACTTAAACTCTAGATTTCCTCATTGTCTGAAATGGGGAATAATGATATTTGTAGCATCTACCTCAAAACATTGTGAAAGGGCTCAAATGAGATAATTTACCTGATATTTATGTCAATTATTCCAGTTTTAAATAGGATTTTAAATGTATTTTCCCCAATTCAGCATGTTCAGAAAATACAATGATGAGATCAAGATTCTGAAGTGTGGGATGCCATTTGGTACAATCCTTTGATTTAATTGATGAGGAAACTGTTAGCTGTTGGTGATTTGCCCAAGATTAAACAGGTAGTACTAGGCTAAAGAAGGAAATGGCAAACCGTTCCAATATCTTTGCCAAGAAAACCCCAAATGGGCTCACAGAAAGGAGACACAATTGAAATGATTCACAGAGAGAGCACGCAATTGAAATGACTCAATAAAAACAAAAATCTGCCAAAGCCAGCATTCAGGCTTTAGTGATCCATCCCTCGGTCTCAAAGAGCCTTTTCTGTTGAGTTTCCAGATTCAAGCAAATGTAACATTGGAAGAGATCTTAGAGATCATGTAAATCCCAGCTTCTTAACTTATGGATTGTGATCCCACATGGGATCTTGTAACTGAAAGTAGGGGTCACAAAATTATGATTTATTATAATCAAATGTTTGGTTTGTATAACCTCTTTTATATTCCTATCCATCCGGGTGATGTGGCTGATGTAGCAAATGATGTGGCACCAGATGTGCTTTAGGAGAGCAGCAAAATTGGAATTTGTTCATGTGAAAAATTCACAATGATTATTCTCCTTGGCAAAAGGTAGGTTTATTTAGGGGAAGAAGTTACAGACAAAATGAAGGGATACAATAGACACAGGAATGGTAAATAATGAAAAAGAGTGGGAGAGCATATGAAAGACAAGTTCCTTAATGGAACTCAGTTACCCAGTAGAAAGGGAAAACCCAAGAGGTTGGGGCATACTATTAGCTGACAGGCTAAGTTCTGAATGGGATTTAGCACCTAACGGAATGAGTTAGTTATAAGAAGGAGAAGGGGGTTGAAAAACATGGTGGAGTTAGGAGAGATACCATATGGCACATGGGAGGGGTAAAGGGGAAAGACATCATGAGGTAGAGTGCCAATGATGAACTGACCCAAAGGAAGGCTGTAGTAAAGGCCTGAGCCATGAATTGTTTTATAAGGAAAATTTAACTTGGGATTTGACATAACTTGGGTTTCTGACTGAATTTACCTCCACAAGAAGATGTAATCAGGAAGCTAAATTGATCTCCATTATCAGAACCTTCTTCCTGCTTGCCCCAGGGAATAATTTAATCAATGTTTTGGTTTTTCTCTGCCTACCACACCTACCAATCGTTGTGGGATTGTGTAAAAATTTCTAGAGCAAAAAAGGGTTGGGAGCAGAAAAAGTTTAAGAATCTCTACCTGGTAAAGAAGGTCTAGTTTTTATAAGAATTGTGGATAGCTCTTTTGTTGAGGGATAAGATACCCAACAGCATTTGGGGTCCCCAGGTCGGTGTCACAGGTTTTGTGAAAGAATTCACAGTCCCAGTCTCCAAGTTAATTTGGCAACAACAACAACAAAAAGGGCTTATTTTGACACTGAGTATTTTAAACACGTTAAGTTTCTGTTTGGAAAATAGCAAAGCCTTGAGAGACAGAGCAACCTTTATTCTGTCATTTAAGGCTAAGAAGTACATGTTTATTTTATGACTGAAGCTAAGGAGAAATTCCCAGATGAATTAAGGGTGGTGGGCTAGGGAGCAATCTCCAGATGAATTAAGGGTGGAGGGTTGTGGGTTAGGGAGTGGTTAGAATCAGGAGAGTTATTCCAAAGCCAGAAGATTCAGGGTTTCCTGACCCAGGCTCCCCCCTTCTCCCCTCCCCCAAACCCAGTAAAGATCAGGGGAACAAAGAGTCCTATTACATCACCTTCATGTAATGATTTCTTCTGATGTCTCACTGTAGTTAGGAAGTCACCCTGGATCTTTGAAGGCCATACCCATGGAGTCTGAAGCTGTGACATTTCCTGATGATCCGAGAGTCAAAAGCCAAGCTGAGTCAGCCTGACTAAGTTTAGCAAGGATCCTCAGCGAAAAGGCAATGTTTTTAATCACAGGAACTAGAGAAAATTGCCTTCTAGATCAAATAGGGGCCATAATTTGTATCATCATTGTGGGGGGAGACATGGGTACACAGAGGAAAAAACAATCTCGAGGTCTATGATGTCCTGGGGAAGAAAATTCTGGAGAAATTTTCTGTGATAGCTTATCTCAGTGCCAGGAGAGGACAAGCTGCTATATTGTCTGGTTCTTCAGTGCCTCAAAAAAGGGAACGGCAACAAATCATCCAGATAGCTAGGAAGCTTGTGGCCAAAGCAGTCTGGTGACTTTGCTAGAGTGTGTATCATTCTGACGATCTTCCCATTAAATACAATGTGGAGACAATTAGGCATGGGGTGGGGGAAGCATTAATATAAAGTTAAACCTTCTAGCTAAGAGTGTTTTAGGATGTATTGACTTGAGTGAACAAAGGACATTCTATTTCTAAATATAGTGACTTACCCAGATTCTACACGCCTTTTTTCTTTCTTTTTTTTTTTTAAAGTAAAGTGCTGGTTTCCCAACCACCAACATTTATCTAAATGTGGTCAAGTTTCTCTATGGGAGCAGTAAGAAAGAAAATGGGACAAATGAGACATGGGATGTACTACATTCTGTGGTCTGTGACACTGAAGGTGATAGTCTGACTCCTGGGCCTTTAGCTGAATACAGAAGCTCTCAGTAGGGAGCTGTGCTCAGGGGCAGTCATGGGCCCCCAGAAAGAAAGGCTTCTTGTTGATGGCTTTTTCTCCTGCCATATTCTCTTTGAAAGCTGCTTTGGCTACTTTAGAGGTAAATGAATATGAGAAATTGGCTGTTGAATATCAGGTATTCAGAGAACCCTTGGAAGATTTGTATGATGTGATGTACATAAAATAAGCAGAACCAGGAGAATATTACATATACTATTACTGATTATTAACTGGTTGGCTGCTTGTATTTTTGTTCTCAAATAGGACCAAAATGACATCACTCTATTGAGTCGAATTATACTGTGTGGAATTATGGCTGATCAGATCAATTGGAACTCAGAAGGCTCTGCCACAAGTCAGACATAAAATAGTCCCTATGAACATTTCAGGTGCCCCTCTAACTTTATGCATCTCATGTTTCTTCTGAGCTAATTCAATTCTACTTTGCTCATAAAACACAGCACTTTCTCTGATGTGGGCACTCCATTCCTGGCAGTCCTGTGCCAGTGTCTTCCATGTCATATAAATGATTCTAAAGTTTTTAAGTGAGACCTTGAAAGTGTCCTTGTATTTCCTTTTCTAACCACCTTATGAGTACTTAACCTATGGGAGTTCTCCATAAAATAATTTTTTTGGCAAATATACATTTGGCATTCAAGCAACGTAGCCAGCCCAGTGGAGTTGTGCTCTCTGCAGTAAAGTTGGAATGCTGGGCAGTTTAGTTGGAGAAAGGACCTCAGTGTCTAAGATCTTATCCTGTCACGTGATCTTCAGAATCTTCCCAAGACTATTCAAATTGAAGAGATTCAGTTTGACTATTACTATTACTATTGGCTGATCAATATTCCATACACAAGACTATAAATGAAAAATGTATAGAAAAGAAGTTGAATTTCTTAACAATTTATTTATGTCACTTGATTTTCCATTAATCCTGTGAGGTATGGGCTATAGGTATGATTACCTCTATTTAAAAATGTTTTTAAAACTGAGGTTCTGAGATGAAATGACTTGTCCAAGACCAACAACTGTTAAGTGTCAGAGTAGGATCTGAATTCTGGTCTTTCTGACCATCAGATGAGTGAGTGAGTGAGGGGCTGGAAAACCTAGTTTCAATTCTGTCTCTCTCTTTTTAATTTATTTTTTATTTTTTTAAATATATATATATATATTTTTTTTCTCTTTTTTATTTTAATAGGTTTTATTTACCAGATCTATGCATGGGTAATTTAAAACACTGACAATTGCCAAACCTTTTATTCTAATTTTTCCCCTCTTTTCCCCCACCCCCTCCTCCAGATGGCAGGTTGACCAATACATGTTCAATATGTTAAAGTATAAATTAAATACAATATATGCATACATGTCCAAACAGTTGTTTTGCTGGACAAAAAGAATCGAGACTTTGAAATAATGTACAATTAGCCTGTGAAGGAAATCCAAAATGCAGGTGGACAAAATTAGAGGGATTGGGAAGTCTTTGTAGTGGTTCATAGTCATCTCCCAGAGTTCTTTCGCTGGGTGTAGCTGGTTCAGTTCATTACTGCTCTATTGGAACTGATTTGGTTCATTGTTGGAGAGGGCCACGTCCATCAGAACTGATCATCATATAGTATTGTTGTTGAAGTATACAACGATCTCCTGGTCCTGCTCATTTCACTCAGCATCAGTTCATGTAAGTCTCTCCAGGCCTTTCTGAAATCAATTCTGTCTCTTTAATTTAGTACTTATATAGCTGAAATATAGCTACATATATTCACTTCCTTTATTAGTTAAATGATAGTTTGAACTTGGTGGCTTCTGAGGTCCCTTTCCATTCCAGACCCATGAGAAATGGACCATCTGCACTTTTTGTTAGCATCCTCAGGGCTTGGTTCAGTGCCTGGAACACAGGAAGGGATGGGCAGATTGAACCTGTAATGTCATGGGCATAGGGAGCTCCCAGGTGAGGAAAGTCCCTTTACTAACACTTGGAAAATGAGAGTTAAGTTTTCTCACTTAACCTGGCAGTTAAGCCTGGCAAAACTGTAATCCTAAATCTAAGATGGGGGTTATTGCTATTGTTGCTTTTGTTGAAAAATTATTTGCATACTGTACACATGTATACATACACGTATATAAGAATTCACCTATGTACACATATATATTACATATTGGGTTTATATATTATATGCACAAACATGTGTATTATAGAATCAATGAGCCAATCAATAAGCATTAATGGAGGTTAGCACGTTACTTAGGGAATTGTCGAGAACATGGAACACTTCAATGACTCAAGCTGTGACAGTACCTGAATATAAGACTTCCAGGCCAGCTTATTATCCACTACTCTGGGCAATCTTTGTAATTAATAAAGTAAGTAAGTAAAAGTAAGTAAATACTTACTGGTTTAATTAATACAATGTCCAGCCATGGTACCAAAGAGCTGCTGAGGAAGCACTTCTTTAACCAAGAAGAGATGGATACAAGGTGCTGAATGAGGCATGCATTTTTTACAGACAGTTTGGGAGCTTCGTGCTATTTGATTATGTATATTGTTTCAAGGTTGGTTTGTTTGTTTCACTATGGGGAGATAGAAGGGAGGAAAATATATTTTTATTCATTGAAAATAATAAAATTTAATTATTGATTGACTGAAGTGAATTTGTTATATACTGGAGAGAAAAGTAAATCAGCATGTGAGGAGTGCTATTAAGCTAGTGAAACACTGAGTTTTGACCTCAGAAGGACTCCATATGTTGGTTTATATGTATGGCAAAGGAATTAGAGCAGTGGAATGAATCCAATTATTCCCATCCTTTGCCTTTCTTTCAGCCCCCTTACACAGGTACAAAGGACATGCCAACAGGTAAAAACATTAAAGAGAGGCTATTATTTGAGTATAGTCTTGTCCTTTGCATTTAAATCACTGAACTCTTCCTGGACTTTTGAAAATTAGGGGGTAGGAGAGGCAGACAGGGTGATCCAGGCAACAGAATGTGAAAGAATAAGACTACAATTTCTGAACATTCAGAAATATCCGTATCATCATCCAGACAGCTCCCCTTCCTTCTTCAGTTCTCTGCACAAAAGAGGTATTTTCAAAAACAGTTTGTTGAAAAAATAAAATTGCCTTCTATTACTTAATTGCTTTCTTTTCATGACTAACCCCCCCCCCCCAAATGTTTAGGATAAGTCAACCCTTCAGTAATGCTTGAATGCATGTCTGAGACCTTTTGATGGCAGATAATTTCAAAAGTGGCTGTCATCTGGTGGATGCACAGTGAATATTTTTGGCATTGAATTGCTTGTGAATATTAAACTTTTCTGGCTCTTAAAAGTCTTGAAACTTCATAACAGAATGAAACCATGAATCTATCTCATGGTGGCTAGTATAACAATTTTGAAATAATCTTGAATCCTTTGAATTTCTTTTCATTAGATAAGAAGCAAAGTACTCAGCAGGGATGAGGAGCTATGGGATGCTTCAGGAAGGAAGAGGAGGCTTGGAATAGCTTCTAAAGGATATGAGATAGGGAATCAATTAGGGAAGGACTTAAAGACTGTCTTTGGAGTTTAGTTAACATAAATTTGTAATAGACTTGTTAATATGGTTGTGAGACTTCCACCAGCTTAGTTCATCAACTTATAAGTAAGAGTGGAAAGGGCAAATGGAGGGAGTAATCCAGAACTGAAATCTTGCAAGAGAAAAATGGTAATAGGGTAATAACCTTGCTGACTTCACTTAGCTTTGCTCTTAGTGGGAATCATTTGCTTGCCAATTTAAATTCCATCTTGGACTTAAAGTGGACTTTGTAACTCAGCTTTGACAGCTCTTGTGAGATGTCATTAGCAGAATACTTCCAAAATGGGCTTAAGGGATACAAGAATCCCTATGAGAATTAAGGAGGAGTTATGGAGAATTTTTTAACCTTAAAACAGATATCTGTTTTAAGTCAAGATTTAGTTCCAGACACAGGGAATTAAGAGGAATTAGCCTGGAGGCATGCTGCTTCTCTCTCTTATCTATGTATGGTGAATGATGGCTGTCAAAGTTAAAGAATTGTCAAACTGCCTTTATCAGGTAGAGGCTTCCTAATCACTACTTATATGCAAGCCTTCCTGGAATGGTCTCGGGTGATGTGTGCTCTTTATTGTGTTTTCTCCTTTATTAGAGGGAGAATGTATACCTTGGGCACTCTTGGAGAATTTTTGTTTGTTATTTTCCCTCTGTATTGCTTGATGAAATATCCTTTGTTTGAACTAATATATCCTCTTACTGGCCAATAAACATGTCAAAAGGATTTGTAGGTCACTACTTTTTTAACCCACAAAATGCCTTGAAACTCAGGGACCCTTTTATATGCAAGAGGGAACAACCAAGGGATTATACCAGAAACATGCATTTCAAAGAATTATTATTATTCTTTCTTAATATTTACCAAAACTTAAAGGAAGAGAACACATTGGTCATCAAAGGAACTTTAAAAAGAATGTCCTCTATCTCATACAAGACAAGTGATTATTCAGACTTTTCCTAAAGATTTCCAATGGAAGGGATGGAGAGAAGGAAGAGCTAAATTCTTTCCATTGCATCCCATTCCTTTTTAGGATAACTTGGACCAGTTAGGAAGTTTTTCCTTACATTGAGACTATGCCTTTTAAACTTTAATTTGTTGCTCCTAGTTTTTTCTTCCAAGACCACGTTAAAAAAAAGTCTGATTTGTTTTATACGTGGTAGCCCTTTAAATACTTGAAGATAGTATTATTCTGTCCTCAAACTTTCTCAAGGAAGAATATCCCCAATTTCCTCAATTATTGCCCATATGATATGATCTCCATGTTCTTCACCATTCTTGCTGCCTTCCTTGAGCAATTGATAAATGTCCATTTATAAATGTGTCAATTGATAAATGTGATTATACCACCATAGGCTCTTGGATCTTTAGCTAGAAGGAATCTGAGGGACCATCCAGTACAATTAAAGTACAACTCCCTCATTTTGCTATTGGAGAAACTGAGGCCTAAGAAATGAAGACATTTACTCATGCTCACATAAGTAGTAAATGTGAGAGGTAGAATTTTAACACTGATACTCTCTGCTTCCAGAATTAAGCTCTTTCTATATCACCTCCCATTGGTGGTTATGGACAAAGAACCTGAATTTGTAGTCAAAAGTCAAGGGTGGTAAAGGAAATCCTAGTAAGTACTTTACAATACCCAATATTTTAATAGTGCTTCTAGTTCTAATTTGATCCTTACAACAACCGTGTGAATTGATGCAGTTCTCCCCATTTCACAGATAAGGAAACTAAGATTAAGTGACATTATATACAAGAACACATAACTATTAAATATCTGAGACAAAATTTGTACACTGGCTTCTATCTAGCACTCTGTTCACTATATCATGGTATTATTATTCAAATAATTTTCAATCCTGTCTGACTCCAGAATCCCATTTGGGGTTTTCTTGGCAAAGTTACTGCAGTAGTTTGCCATTTCCTTCTTTAGTTCATTTTACTGATGGGGAAACTGAGGCAAACAGGGTCAAGTGACTTTTCTAGGATCACACATCTAGGAAGTATCTGAGGCAGAATATGAACTCTGGAAAATGAGTTTTTCTGACTCCAGGCCCCAGTACTCTATCTACTGCACAATCTAAATGCCCTAGCACATAGCAAGTATTTAATAAATGTTTTTTGCTTGTTTGTTGAATTATTAAAAGTGTAATATCCGGCCTCAGAGTTTTGTGAAAGCTGAACTAACTTCTCTCCTCCCCATCCCTTTTTGCCATCCAAATTTAACAGACCTTTTTTTCCCCACCTTCCTCTTCCTGTTGGTCATCAACAGGATAACCAGCTATTGTCCCAATCCCTGTTTGCCTCAGTTTACTCACATGTAAAATTAACTGGGGAAGGAAATGGCAAACCATTCCAATATCTTTGCAAAAAAAACCCCAAATGGGGGCTCAAAGAATCAGCTATGACTGAAAAACAAGTCAACTCAAGATACTCATTGCCAGTATGATCCTAAATAAATCATTTAACCCTGTTTGCCTCAATTTACTCACATGTAAAATTAACTGGAGAAGGAAATGGCAAACCATTCCAATACCTCTGGGAAGAAAACCTCAAATGAGGGCTCAAATAATCAGCTGTGACTGAAAAACAACTCAACCCAAAGTACCCTTGTTCCATGACAAGGCCAACTGGTTGGTCCCAATCCCTTTCTTCTGGCCAGCAACAGTTGCCCTCATACCCTAGCAATGGCTCTGAATCATAGATTCATTTTCTCTGTGACATTTCTGAATCACAAAAGAATTTGTCACAAATTGTATTCAAAAGAAACTTATAGCAGATATCCAAAAGAAGAAATCCTTGTAGCATTTAAAAGCCTTTCAAAAAACCACAGGAGGGAATTCACTAAAGGTTGTCTTCTTAGGGAATGGCTCCATTTCTTTTAAAATGTACCTCTGATGGGAAGAGGAGGAGGAGAAAAAGGTCTTTTAAGAGAAAGGAAGCTTTGGAAAGACAAGATTTGGAAGAGGCAGAATTCAGGTACCCATTAGATTGTAGATCTGGAGAAATGGCCTTGCAAAAATTTAATGACCCGCATATGACAAAAGTCTCAGATTTCTCTGTCATCTGAAAAATGAAAAATTATAGACTTCCTGGGTCTAGTGAAAATCAAGCCCAATGAAAATATGAATGATCATAATTTATTTACTAATTACTATTATCATTATTATTAAAGCTTTTTATTTTCAAAACATATGCATGAATAATTTTCAACATTTACCCTTGCAAAACCTTGTGTTCTAAATTTTTTCCTCCCTTTCCTCCACTCCCTCCCCTAGTGGCAAGTAATCCAATATATGTCAAACATGAGCAAGTCTTCTATACGTATTTCCACAATTATCATGCTGTGCAAGAAAAATCAGATAAAAAAACAAGAAAGAAAACAAAAAGCAAGCAAACAACAAAAAAGGTGAAAATACTATGCTGTGATCCATACTCAGTCCTACAATCCTCTCTCTGCCTATGGTTCTCTTCATCACAAGACCATTGGAATTGGTTTGAATTATCTCATTGTTGAAAAGAGCCATGTCCATCAGAGCTGATCATGGTATAATCTTGCCATTGCTATTTACAATGAGAATGATACCAATTTATGGGAGGGAGAAGAAAAAAGAAAAAAAAAGTTCTATTGATACCTAGATAACAGCAAATGGAAGAATAAAGGGGGGGCGGGATAAGGGAGATAATCTAGAGCTCAAAAATTTTAAAAACAAATGTAAATTATTTTTATTTTAAATGTAACTGAGTAAAAATATTGAACAAATAAAAGAAAAAGAAAAAATCAATATAACTATATATGGTAATATATTATTGTATTTCTATTGTACATTGCTACTTTTCTAAAATCATCCTGCTTGTCATTTATAAATATTTTTGTACAAATAGGCTCTTTTCACTTTATATATATATATATATATATATATATATATATATATATATATATATATATATATATATGTATATATATATATATATAATATGTATATATATGTACATATATATATTATATATATATATCTTTGGAATATATAGATCTAACAGTGGTATTGCTGGATCAAAGGCAGAGTTTTATTAGCCTTTCTTATCCTTTATTTTTAAAGTAAATGTTCTATGATTTCTTTTTATATTGAAACCACTTACCACTTTGTTGGAGGTAGGTGGCACGGTGGATAGAGCACCAGCCCTGAAGTGAAGAGGACCTGAGTTCAAATTTGATCTCAGATACTTAACACTACCTAGCTGTGTGACCCTGAGCAAGTCACTTAACCCCAATTGCTTCAGAAAAAAAAAAAAAAAAGAAAAGCAAACCACTTTGTTATCAAAACTTACTTTTGATAATTATTATTTTCGTGATAACCCTCATGGACTTCTGTTTTCTTATCTAGAAAATGGATACAATTTTGCAGCTCTCAATATGATTCAACAGTTATACACATTCCCTATCCCTCTAATAGAATCATCCTTTGATATCCCTATCAAATTAAACCTATAGCCATATCCATGCATGTTTCATTCTGCACTTATATTCTATAACTATTCAATGAAGAAGAGCAAGATATATTTCATTGTCAATTCTTTGGAGTAACTAGTACTCTGAGGTCTTTAATGCTGTGTCATACATATGAGATGTGAAAGAGAAGACTATAATTGTATGAAGCTGGAATACTTAGGTAATACTCAGACATACCTGTGTGGTGGTGATGGGGTGGACTATATAACCTCTGAAGTCTTTTGCCACTAATATCTTACACATCTTTATACAAAGTCCTTCGCTCATGCAGAGAAGAATAGATTTCTTGTATTCAAAAGGTCATACTATTTGCATTTCAGACAGAATCATCAGAGACAGACTCAGATTATTTATGTGACTTTGGAAAAATCACTTGACCTGTGTCTCAATGTCCTCATCTTTAAAATCCTGATGTTGGAAGAGAAGGATTTTTAAGTCCCTTCTAGGTTTAAATCTATGATTTTATGGGCAGCTAGGTGGCAAGCTGGATAGAGCCAGGAAGACTCATCTTCTTGAGTTCAACTGTTGCCTCTGACATTTACTAGCTCTGTGGCCCCAGGCATGTCACTTGACTTGTTTGCCTCAGTTTCCTCATCTACAAAATGAGCTAGAGAAAGAAATGGCTAACTACTCTAGGATCTTTGACAAGATGGGATCATGAAGAATGGGATATGACTCTAATGATTCGATGATGATGATGATGATAATAATAAAAAATGATCTTGGGGAAACTTTATCATCAGACTCCCCCAGTACTAGAAGGATGACTTCTCTCTCCTCTCCCAGCCACTGAGGACCAAATATATAATCATGGCTCATATGACACAGAGAGGTAAGGGAAACAGAAGTACATCGCTTCCTTGGAAGAATTCTCAGTCATCACTGTCCTGGTGATATGACCATGCCCTGAAAGTTCCCCAGAAATATAAATAATATAGCTATAATCTTTCTGAACATCTTGGGGAAACCTGGGTCTGATTGCAATATGCATGACTGAAGCTACTATAAAACATCTGTTAGCCTATAATTATTGACAAAGTTGACTTTTTTTTCCTATTTAACTTGGTGCTGTCCCTTTGCTATAGTGCTGACTTAGCCCATGCTGACCACCCTGTCTTAGCCAGTGTACTGGCACTAATAATAACAGGTAACATTTTTCACAGTGCTTTCCTCACTGTGAGATAGATAATATATCTATTATTGTACCATCTTTCAGATGAGAAAACTAGACATCAGTGACTTGCCCAAGTACATACTGCTAAATTAGCAGGGTTTGAACTAAGATTTTCCAACTTCTAATTCAGAATCCTTTCTACTATATTAGTTATTCTGCTTTTGAGAGGCAGATTCCATCTCTTATACTCCTAAAGAAGAATGTACTTTAAAAGGTTCCCCCCTCCCATTTTGCTTTTAAAGCTCATCAGGTACACCATTTTCTTAGAGCAAGATACATTGATGGTAGATCCTGTAGTTCTTTTGGTGAGCTAAAAGGTTTTCTGAAATGTTTTCTTGGTACTTGCTATGCTTTTAAGCCATTCTAGCCTTTAATTTGGTCATACATTAGTTATTCCAAGTAGAAAGGTTCTGTGCTTGATTGCATGAGTTATTTAATGGGACAAATACACATATAGGTGGAAGGAGAAGAGTAAAAATAACCATTTGGTTAGTTCAATTTTCACTGAAACATGGATTTCAGGCAAAAGTGATTCCTCATATATCTGGAGCACTGTCCAGTTTCCAGAGTGCTTTTGCATTCATTACCATCTTTGATTCTCACATGTGACTTATTTCAGATTAGGGGGCATATCTGTTTTTTTTTTTTTTTAATTGCCCTTACTATCTGACCCAGAACCAAAAAAAAAATCTTTTAACCCCAGCTAAATCCTTAAAAATAAACATGTATTACATGACTGATATGGAAATGTTTTTCATGACTGCATTTAGTATAACCTTTATCAAATTTCTTGTCTTCTCAGTGATGGGGAGGGGGAAAGGATGAGAGAAAATTTGGACTTAAAATTGTAAAAAATGAAGGTTAAAATTGTTTTTACACATAATTGGGAAAAGTAAAATATTAAAATTCAATTAAAAAACCCAAACAAAATAAATATCACTAGTCAGGGAAAAAAGAAAATGAGCCTGTGTTCTCAAAACTTATTTCTGGTATTTTGTCCTACAAAAACTAGAATAACAGCAGCAGTACTAATAATAATAACACTACCAACAACACCTCTATGGGAGCTGTGTGGGAAGCGACAGGAGCCCCGCCCCCCATTCCCAAGATTTTGCTGTATTGTCATCCACATGAAAGTAAGGACAAAAACAAAACAGAGTAGGGTTTTTATTATTCTTGTTATGTATTTCTTATGCTCATCCATCAACAATAAGAGTACAAATTCTTCTTGTGCTGTTCTGATCCACCCCAGAGGTCACTTTCCAAATGCAAAAGTAAAGCTCATTGAAAGAAAAGTTGGGATAATAAAACAAGAGCATAATGGCAGAACTTTCTGATTTTTTCTTTAATATTTTCTTTTTTTCCCAATTTACATGTAAAATAGTTTTTAACATTCACTTAATTTTTTAGTAAGGCTTTTCATTTTCAAATCATATAGATGGATAATTTTTCAACATTGACCCTTTGCAAAACCTTGTGTTCCAAATTGCCCCCCATTCTCCCCACCCTCCTCCCTAGATGTCAAGTAATCCAATATAACATAAATATAAACAATATATGTTAAATATATTTAATATTCATTTTAAAAAATTTTGAGTTCTAATTTCTTTCAGCTCTTCCTTGCCTTCTCCCCTCATTGAAAAAGCAAGCAATTTGATATAAGTTATACATGTGCAGGCAGGCAAAACATATTTCCATATTAGTCATGTTGTGAAAGAAAACACAGATCAAAAAAAAATCATCCCAAGGAAGATTTTTAAAAAATATGCTTTGATCTACATGCAGTCTCTATCGGTTCTTTCTTTGGAGAGAGATAATATTTCAGAACTTCCTTCTAAAAGCAAACTTTTCTTCTTAAATGTTAGAGCTAAAAGGGGTCTTAGCATTTATTTAGCCCAATTCCTTCATCATATATATGCATGTGTGTATACACACATCTATATACGTATATATAGATGTGATGTATATATATATGTATATACATATATATATGCATACATGTAAATAAATGTATATATTTATGTATATAAATATCTGTATTTTCCTAGAAGTCTTCTTATTATTTGTCATTTCAATTCAAATCCTCCCTCTGATCCTCATCACCTGTTTAACTTCAGGTAAGTGATGTAACCTCTTCAAGCCTTAATTCCCCCATGTATGAAATGAAAGAATTAAAATAAGTTCAAAATGCTAATTAAGATCCTTTCCAGCTTGAGATCTCAAATCCCATGAACTTTTGTATTTCCTCTTGACTTTGCAAATAGTTCATTACATGCTCTCCCTGAGAGGTAGTTAACTATTTTTATCCCTGTTTCATAAGGGAATGGTCACAGAGGGTAAAAACAATGTTCACAGGAAGTTAAAGAATGAAGCTTGCAATGGTCACTGTGGTTCCAGATGACCAGTCATGTGCCTAAATCCACAGGGTCTCTTCTTTCATCATTGCCAGGGTCTGTAGCTGGGACTGAAGAGACTCTACAGAAAGAACATGAATCAAACCATAGATCTTTATTTGGTATATTTAAGGAAGGTCATGAACTGGGAAAAAAAAAAAAAGGTCACATTGCTTAACATTTGATGCCCAAGGGAGCATGGAATGCAGGGACCACATGGGAAGGGTACTTGGCTTTTTCATCTTTGTCAATTTGTGAGTGTGGAATGAAAACAGAATTGTTTTGATGTATTTCTCTTATTATTAATGATTTGAAATATTCTTGTATATGGTTATTGATACTTTGCAATTTATTTCAGAAATCTTTGGCCAGGTAATTTGATCCACTCATCTGCTGAGGTCATCTATATTTGTATTTATACATATAAATTCTATATATCTCAGTTTCTATCTATCTATCTATCTATCTATCTATCTATCTATCTATCTATCTATCTATAGTTCCTATATATCTCAGTTCCTATTTGTAAATATGGTTCCTATATATTTCAGATATAGCTTAGTTCCTTATCATAGAAATTAGATGCAAAGATTTCCCTCTACTTGTGTACTTCCATTCTAACCTATTTATGTTCATTTTTATATATAAAAGTTTTCCAACTTCATGTAATTTAGATGAGTTGGTTTATCTTTTATCATTCCTTTTATTCTATATTTAGTTGAGAAATCTAGCTCTAGCTCTAGTCAAAATGGTGGGCCTCAGTTTCCCCATCTGAAGAATGAGAGTGTTGGACTTTATGGTGTCTCTGGTTCCCTGCTACTCTAGGGGTATGCTCTTTTGATTTCATAAATTCCCTTAAATGGACCCCTGGTTGGCCCCCTCATCCCTCTATCCCTTAACAATGAGCTGGGGATCAGTAGTGATAGAAAACAGGGAAAGAATTCATTTAGGAAGTCTGGGAGCTTTGACAATGATGATTTTCTGGTCCAATTATGCTAATGTAATTGATGAGGTTCTGCTCTGCCAGGATTTGAGTATCAGAGCTGCTGAGGGAGATGGGGGATGAGAGGAGAGGTGAAGTTCTTCCAAATTCAGAGTAGCTCAGGTGTTTTACAGTAAGGGAAAGGATTCTGCTGAGCTTTCTATCCCTGAGGTTATGGTTAGTAGCCATCCATCTTCAAGGAAGTTGAAAGTTTTCCTTCTAAGGTTACATTTCCTTCATTCTGTATTTATTCTGAGTTCTGATTTATATATAGGATCATAGCAACAGAGATAGCCATAAGGGATCTCAAAGGCCATTGAGTACAACTCCCTCATTTTTTTATTATAGCTTTTTATTTACCAGATATATGCATGGGTAATTTTTCAGCCTTGACAATTGCCAAACCTTTTGTTCCAACTTTTCCCCTCCATCCCTCTACCCCCTCCCCCAAATAGCAGGTTGACCCACACATGTTAAATATGTTAAAGTATATGTTAAATACAACATATGTATACATGTCCAAACAGTTATTTTGCTGTACAAAAAGAATCAGACTTTGAAATAGTGTACAATTAGCCTGTGAAGGAAATCCAAAATGCAGGTGGACAAAAATAGAGAGATTGGGAATTCTATGTAGTGGTTCATAGTCATCTCCCAGAGTTCTTTCGCTGGGTGTAACAGGTTCAGTTTGGCTCATCTCATTGTTAAAGGGGACTTAGAAAAGGTCTCAGCTAGTAGCTGAAACAGTATTTTAATCTAAGCTTTCTAACTCCAGAACCAGTTTGCTTTTCACTGTACAAAACTCTACAGGTTATTTCTCCTATTAGAATATAAGCTTCTTGAGGGCAGGGACTGTCCTGGCTTCCCCCCCACCCCCTTATGGCCAGAACTTGTTATAGTGCCTGGAATTTTTTTTTTTTTTTTCATATGGTCAGAACCTATTATAGTGCCTGGCACAAAGTAAGTGGCTTAATGAATAAATGCTTGTTAATCAATTCTGGACTAGAAGTCTTCTGATATCAGAGATCCAAATATGGGGAGATTTTAGAAAAGGCCTAGGGCAGGAGGAAGGGCTACCAGTCAGGAAAAAGCAGCTTGTTGGACAGAGAAGAAAGACTAGTAGAGAAAACAAGAACAGATTTTTTTCTTTCTTTCTGGATGATAGCCACCATTTTCCTTTAATGATCTCGCCACTGACTTACAAAGCCCAGAGAACCCAATTTAAAAAAAAAAAAATCCATTTGTGTTTCTAAAAAGGAAGAAAACAGACCTTTTTTCAAGAAGATACAATTCTAATAGCCCTCAACTGGTACAAACAAATGGAGAAACCAAATACTTTCCATCTAAGAAAATTTCTTCAAAACGTTTGGTAATGACTTGACAGATAAAGCATTTGGGAAACATTTGCAAAATGTTTTGAAATCATTTGGCTGTCTTAATGTCTTAAAAGGAAACTCATTTAGTAATTGAAATCTTTGCTTTGCTTTGCCAACATTGCTTTTTCTTACTAAAACTCAGAGATTTGAAAAATCCTTTAAGATGTCTACTCCAACCTGAACCTCAATGAATAAAAACCCAACAAGAGTTATCTATCTAGCCTTTGACTTGCGATTTTCCATAAGGAAGAACCAGGACATGAACTGGCTTTGGAGAGCTGATTGTTAAATTTTCAGTGTGATCATTTGCATTACAGAAATCCACAAATTCTACAACAGGGGCTGGATTTAGAGTTTTATTGATTAGGGTTAGGTTGTTTTTATCTAACATTTAAAAGTGTTAGTAATGCATAAATTTAAAAGTAGATTCATTTTTCCCCCCTTCCGAGACATTATATTTAACATTTACCAGCATGCCTCTGGGACAACTCATTATCTCATAAGGCAACCCACTCCACTTTGGGCAGCTTTTCTTTAGGTCAAACTTAATTCTGCTTCTCACATGAATGAATGAAAATGCTTAATGGTCTAGAGAAATTTCTTCAGCCTTTGAAGAAATATATTTAGTACCTATATGCATAAGTCACTTAAACTCTCTGTAATATGAGAGTAGTCGGAATAGACAGGGCTTCTTAAACTTTATCCACTCAGGACCCCTTTTTGCTTGAGAAATTTTTATGTGATCCTGGGCATATAGGTATATTAAATGCATATACAAATCAAACATTTACTGATAATATATCATAATTTCACAATTCCCACATTCAGTTATGAGACCTCATATAGGGCTGCGAACTACAATTTAAGAAGCTGGAGAACAGAAGGGGAATAGGTGACTTTCAGTAATTCCTATGCTTTTCTGTCATACACAGAACTCTAAAGGCCTCCCTCTGGGTCTTTTTTTTATTATTTTAAAAAATGATTCTATGAGAACCAGTACAATTTTCAGCCTTCCATTCATTGTCCCTTGCTTTTGTTCAATGATGGGCCTTCTTCCTTTTCCCCTCATACATCTTTTATGCTACTTCTTGCCCGTAAGTCTTCTTTTATAATAATACACCTATAATTTGTCTCTCCATTTTCCTTTCAACAACCTTCAATTTTGTTCTTTGGAGTTTGTGGTGTTCCTTGAGTTACAGCCATATGGCATGCTTGGAAAAATGCTTTCAAAACTTAGATGTTCCATAATTAAAACAAAGATTGTGGACCAGCAAATCTGTGGTTCACCTTGTCTTTGTCTTCTGAGGGGAAGGTAGTTAGGGGGTGCAGTGGATATAGCACTGAAGGCAAAGTTGTAAAGATCTAGGTTACTGGTTGTGTGATTCTGGTCAAGTCACTTAATATCTGCCTACTTGAGTTTCCTCAACTATAAAATAGAGATGATATTAATGTTAATAATTAATAATATTATTATTACCTCACAGGGTTGTTGTAAGGATAACATATATAAAACACTTTGTAAGCTTTAAAGCTATATTATAAATTATATAATATTTATATATTACATAAATAATATATACATGCTAATTATTATTAATAAGGGAGAAGTGCCAGCTCCCTTGGCCCTCATCAATTTCATCAATATAGGTGGCTATCTTCACCATATAGCCACATCACAAAGATGCATTTTGGGATCAGAAAAGCAGTTTGGGATCATTGAAAATACTTTGTTATTTCCCAGATGCCATCTGATCTGTTTCATGCTACCAAAAAAAAAAAAGGTTACTTGCTTGGGAATCAAAGGACCTAGATTTAAATTCTATTATTTACTACTACTTGTGTGGGTTTGGGCAAGTTATTTAACTTGGGCAATCATTTCATGTAAGTATTGACATAAAGTTTGCATTCTGAAATTTCTTTCCATTGTAATCAAGTGTCCTTTTATTCGATGTGGCCAATAGTGGATTTGTTTGTATAATTGATAGTCTGTCACAGCCAAAACAGATAGGACAGCAGAATGACAGGGCACTGGATTTTGTGATAGAGGACCTGCATTTAAATTTTACCCATGATTAACTATCTACCTCTGATACCTATTGTGGTACCGTAGGTAACTTACCTCCTCTATCTAGATTGGATGGTCTTCCACCCAGTTCTAAATTGAAGATCTTAGCTATATGACTTTGGAAAAATCACTTTACCTTTCTTGCTTTCCATTTTCTAATTTGTAAAAGAAAAAAGATAGGTGAAAATAGATAAATACATAAATAAAATAAAAATGGGTGACTCCTGAAGTCCCTTCAAATAGCCCAGGGAAAGTAACAGGAAATGATACCAGAGAGCCAACTTTTTTTTTTTTTTTTTTTTTGCTAAGGCAATTAGGGTTTAAGTGACTTGCCTAGGGTCACACAGCTAGGAAGTGTTAAGTGTCTGAGGTGGTTTTGTACTCAGATCCTCCTGATTTCAGAGCTGATGGAGAGCCAACTTTCTAAGAGAATTAAACTGAGATGAGCCCTTTAGATACTGCTGGGCTACTCTTGGGGAGGTTACCATCGAGGAAAGGAGCAGATCAGGGCCAGGCCACTGAAGAGTTCACCAGGCTTGTGGTTGCAACGTGGAGGAAAATCATCACCTCTCAGTTTCCTATTTTATTTTTCTTTTTTCTCTCACTAGGCATTGAGTTCAGTTGATTCTACCTGCAGGAATACAAGTGCTATCATTAGTCTTTTAAACTTTGCTGCAAAGCCCTGTTGGTCCTACCCTAGTTATGGCTCAGTTCCTATGCCTGAGGAATATGAGAGAAGAAAAGAAGAGGGTCCAAAATTCTCAAAATGCTGGTCTAAGGAAGAACAAGTATTCTCATGGATGGTGGCCAGCGGGGAATTATCATCTATGAATGCTGAATATAGGATTGACCTGGTCTGTTTCATTATAGGGTACTTCAAATTGCTTCCTCAAAATTTCTTAATAGAAAAAGACAGTGCAGATTGGCTAAGATGACAGGAACAAATAATGATGAATGTTGGAGGGGATGTGGGAAAACTGGGACACTGATGCATTGTTGGTGGAGTTGTGAAAGAATCCAGCCATTCTGGAGAGCAATTTGGAACTATGCCCAAAAAGTTATCAAACTGTGCATACCCTTTGACCCAGCATTGCTGCTATTGGGATTATATCCCAAAGAAATACTAAAGAGCGGAAAGGGTCCTGTATGTGCCAGAATGTTTGTGGCAGCTCTTTTTGTTGTAGCTAGAAACTGGAAGATGAATGGATGTCCATCAGTTGGAGAATGGTTGGGTAAATTGTGGTATATGAAGGTTATGGAATATTATTGCTCTGTAAGAAATGACCAGCAGGAGGAATACAGAGAGGCTTAGAAAGACTTACATCAACTGATGCTGAGTGAAATGAGCAGAACCAGAAGATCACTATACACTTCAACAACAATACTGTATGAGGATGTATTCTGAAGGAAGTGGATATCTTCAACATAAAGAAGATCCAACTCACTTCCAGTTGATCAATGATGGACAGAAATAACTACACCCAGAGAAGGAACACTGGGAAGTGAATGTAAATTGTTAGCACTACTGTCTATCTACCCAGGTTACTTATACCTTCAGAATCCAATACTTAACATGCAACAAGAAAATTGGATTTACACACATATATTGTATCTAGGTTATACTGTAACACATGTAAAATGTATGGGATTACCTGCCATCGGGGGGAGGGAGTGGAGGGAGGGAGGGGATAATTTGGAAAAATGAATTAAAAAAAAATAGAAAAAGACAGTGCATGGAGTACCCAGAGTCTCAGTATGAACTTGTTTGAAAGGGAATGAATTTTTACCAGTTGAAAAGACAACTTTGAGCTTTAAAGAATCATGATATCTCAGAGTTGAGGTGGAGGACTCAGAGATTAATTAGTCCATTTCATTGGGGACTCAGAGGCTAATTAGCCCAATTCCTTAACTTGAATAAGAATCAGAATCTCTTGTATGATGAACTGAGAAGTAGAAATCTAGGGAGGCAGATAGGTGCCACACTATATTGTATCTAGTTGCTACATTATTATTATGCTAGTGTTTAGGATTAGAAAGACTTGAGTTCAAATCCTGCCTCAGACACAAGCTAACTATGTGCCCCTTGGAAATTCATTACATTTCAGCCTTAATTTCCCTTTGAAAAATAACGTGGTTGGAATTCATGGCTACTAAGGTTTCTTTTAGTAATGGCTTGAAGACCTTTGCTTCTCTTTGACATAACTTGAATTGTTAAATTTTACTCTTTCTAATTTCTACCTGTTACATGAAGTTTTTTTCTCAAGGGACCAAGTAAAACAAATCTGATCTTTATTATGGCCTTTTCATGTTCTTATTTTCAGTCATTTCAATCACATTTGATCCTTTATGACCCTGTTTGGGATTTTCTTGGCAAAGATACCAGAATGGTTTGCCATGTCCTTCTTCAGCTCATTTGACAGATGAGGAAACTGAGGTAAGCAAAGTTAAGTGACTTGCCCAGGTTCACACAGCTAGGAAGTGTCTGAGACCAGATTTGAACTCAGAAAGTCGAGTTTTCCAGAATCCAGGCCCAGCAGTGCATCCACTATGGCATCACTTATGACAATCTTTCTTATGACAGCCTGTTAAATACCTGAAGACAACTATTGCATCTTCCCTTAGCCTGAAACATCCCCCAGTCTATTCAACCACTCATTATTAGACAGGAACTTGAGATTCCTCATAATATGATTTCCATCCTAAGAGTGTTCTCCAGCTTATTAATGTATTTCCTAAAATTTGATGTGTAGAAATGAACACTTCTTTCCAGATGTGATGTGAGTGGGACAGAATATAGTAAGATACCACTTCTCTGGTTCTAGCCATCATCTTTCCCAATCGGTTCTTAAATTGTCTTAGTTTTCTCAGGTTCCCATGTCATACTTTTGTCTCATATGGGGTTTGCAGATCTCAACTATCGCTAGTTTTTTTTTTTTTTCTTCATCTTTTCTATTGCTGGCCAAAGTATGAACAAACATATTCTCATGGGTGATGGTGGCAGAAAGTTATTGATGAGTGAGAAGAGGCTGAGAATGAGTGTTGGGCCAGTAGATCAGAATTACTTCTAGATTTGGAGTCAGAAAACCTGCATCCATATTTTAGCTCTTCCACATATTACCTATCATACGGGAGGCAATTCACTTCTCTTTGGACCTCAGTTTCCCTCTGATATCTCTTTTAAAGCTATGATCTCATCATATCAATGTTCCCTTTTGGTTGGAATCATCTATAATTCTATGAACAGTAAGAAATGTGCACCAATTTGCTTGAAGGGAGGAGATAAGGCCAGTCTAGGTTTAAATATAGAGGAGTATGGGATTTCAATCCTAAGGACTGTAGGCTCTGCCAAAATGGCTCCCAGGAGAACTCAGAATAGAATCATTGGGCACAGAGGGATTATGTTAAGTCCTGGGCAGGGATATCTCAAGCTCTGGCTTCTCTACTACTGGTACTGTTTGTCCCTAAGCATTTCTTGCTCCATTGGGTCACAAGTAGTATTGAGGTGAAAATAATATAATGGCTTGAAATCAAAATGATTTGTACTCTTTTATAGTGTAGAGTTGGAAGCTTCCCTAATGTGGATAAAACCCAACTGATTGTTTCCATTGTAAGAGGCCACTTATTTAAATTCCACAAGCATTTCTTCAAGCATTTAAGAGGTGGAAGATGGTGTTCCAGACACATGGCTCCCGAGGCATATCTTTAGCTTGTGTTTTAAGATCAGAGACAATGGTTTCTTATACACTCTTTACTAAGAATAAGAAATTCAATATATATGACTGCCCCCCAAAGAAATAAGAAAAGCAAAACAAAAAGTTACAGTTTACAAGGAACAGAACAAAATGAAATTCTATTATCTGTACACGGTGGAAAATTTTCCTCGGTGTCCTGATGGCAAATGGGGAAGCTCAGAGATTTAGCATCAGGAGAGAATTGAGTGTTCTTGTGGGCAATTCTACTCAATTTATAAAGAAGGCTTGGAGAGCAGGTGACAGATAAAGTCTCATAGGTAAAAGAATTGCAGAGCTGGGACTTGAACAGGTCCTTTCATTCCAGATTAACTGATTTTCCCACAATAGAGAGATTTGGCTCACACTGCTTCTTGAGACATACAAACTTTTTTCTTGTGAATACTGGGCTCACATTTTTAGTTGCATCTCAGGAAATCAGAGGGATCCCATACCGTTAAGGCTGATGTCCTCATATACAGAATGAAACAGGGACCAGGTAATAAGTATCTGAGCTGGGTTTTGAACTTTATATCCATCATTCTTTCCACTTCAGCATGCTCCTTCCTGAAAACAGATAGAAAATAGGGATTGAGTCTGAAAAGCACTTCTGCTTTCCTGCTGAAGATATTAAAAGGACAGCTTAGAATTTATGATGTTCCATTGCTCACAGACCTTTCCCTAAGGTATCATTTTCAGATGCTTTAGCTTGACATTCAGGTCTATTTCTGATCCTAAACTACTCTTCCTTTTTCAGGGTCCAGTTCAACTTCTGCTACTTATATGAAGCTTTTCCTGACAATGATGTATAATGTTCTCCTTTTTTCTCTGACCTTGTAGCGAGTCATTTGCAGTCTCTTCCCTTCTCTCTCCTCCCTCCTCCTACATTTGACATTTACTTATATCCTAAAGTCCAAGAAAGGAGAATGGGGAGAAGAGTACTGAGATCCAATCTTGCCTCTGACACTTAGTAACAATGGAACTCTCTATGGGTCACTTTCGCCCCCCTAAGCTTTAGCTTTCTTATTTCTAGTGAGCATAAACCCTGCAATGTGTATCTTACAAAGCTTTTGTGAGATACACATGAGAAAAGACATGCTTTGAGAACTCTGAAGCATTTTAGAAATACCAACTCTGAATTTTTTTTCTTTTGAAAATGTTTTTCACTGATGCCTTTTCTTTTTACAACTCATTTATTTTCAAATATACCCCTCTCCATCCCCCAGCATTGAGCCAATCCCTTAGAGCAAAAATTGAAAAGGAAGGAGAAAAACAAACAAAATATAAAACCAAAAGCCCCAGTTCAGTAAAAACCAAGCGACCTATTGACAGCAATATGCACAATAGTCTGCATCCAAAGTCTCACACCTCTGCAATGAAGGGAGGGAATTGTGTTTTCTCAATTCTCCTCTGGGGCCAGGCTTTGGCACTCTAATTACACAGCTTTTACTTCTGTCTAATTGGTCTTTCTGCTTGTATTGTAGTCATTATACACATGGTTTTCTTGTTTCTGATTACTTCTTTTTTTCTTCTATTTAAAAAAATTGAACTTAAAAAGAAACGAAAATAAATACTTCCATATTTACAGTAGAACAGAAAGTGCAGTATAAGAAACTGAATCTCAATTATGTTTAGATTGCTTAAAAATACACACATAGATTATATATGTGCATTATATATATAATACACATATATAATCGATGTGTGTATTTTTAAGCAATCTAAACATATATATATATATGTATATATATATACATATGTATATATATATACATATGTATATATATATACATATATATATATATACATATATATATGGCTTTCAAATTTGTCCTGCTTGCCTGTGATTACTTCTTGCTAGCCTTTGATTCCTTTCTATGCATTTCAAAAACATGTTTCAATGATCCTCTTTTCTTTGTCTTTCTTTTTAATTTTAATTTCTTTAGTTCTCCACTTCCCTGTACTCCCCCTGCATTGAGTTAAAAGAAGAATATAACCCTTGTAACAACAGTTAAAACAAGTTCTCATATTGGCCATGATCTAGCATTCAGCATCTTGAAGGAAGGGACTTACCAAAATGAATGTTGAAAACTATCTTTACATGTATTGGGAAAAATCAAATATTATCGAGAAACAAAAGAGAGTCACAGCAGATATGCTAATATCTGTGGATGAGGATGAAGAATTACAGAAATCTGATGAAAGATTTGACACAATCTCGTCGATATAAAAGAGTTAATGATGCTTTATGACATCAATAACAATGTGAATATAATTGCAACGGTGGGAAAATATGGTTCAAGATCAAGAAATAAAGGCTGCTTTTCTGCTGTTTTTTTTCAAAATTCAAAATGAAGAGGGATTTCCTTGTAGTGAACACAGATGGTATAATGGGTAGAGTATAGGATTTATTCTTAGAAAGGCCTGAGTTTGAATCCTGCCTCAGATACTTAGAAGCTGTGTGACTCTAGGCTAGAATCTCTGTCAATCTCAGCTTCTTCGATCTGCAAAATTGAAATCACAATAACACTTACTTCACAGAGTTAGAAGAAGCAATCAAATGAGATTGTATATGTAAAGTGCTTTGTAAACTTTTAAATGCAATGTGTGTGTGTGTGTGTGTGTGTGTGTGTGTGTGTGTGTACACTCTTATGATGTGGCTAATTACTGAGATGGGATATTGAGGTTACAATATTAGATGCTTTTTCTTACTTATTTTATTTTGTTTCATGAGAGGATAGAGAAGTGAATTTTCCCCCTAAATTGTCTATGATGTAGACAAGAGTCACCAATTGAACATGTGGTTTTTTTGAAAAAGAAAAAAAAGAAAAGGGCTTAATTTGAAAATTATCCCCTTTAGAAATTTTCTCTGTCCAGATTTTCAGCAAAGAAAGCCAAGTTTATTTTCTTTGGCTAATGATTAAACACCCACTTCTTACCTTCCCTTTTTTTCTACTCATTTTTCAAGCAATTTAATCCTGACCCTTGTTATGTAGTGCTTAGCTAGCCATGGCAACAGAGCCATTAGTTAGGTCAACAGCCACTGAAATTAGAGACATTATTTGCCAACCACAGTGTTGGCCATGCTGGGGTAGGGTGGGAATTCCATTCACTAGCTCATCTGATGAAGAAGAACTTGTTGGCTTTTGTTCAGGAGTGGGGACTATAAAAGTTTTGTGGAGGTGTTGTTAGAGTAATCTGTTTTTCTAATGGATTTGCAAAGAAGTCATGTAGGGAAAAATAATACCCAGCTAGGTTCATCTGAAATGTTTTATGGAAAAAATTAATTCTGAGTGAAATTGAATTATACAAGTAATTCGGTTTATTGGATAGAGTGTTGGGCGTAGAGTCAGGAACAGTTATCAAATCTTAATTGATGACACTTTATAATCTAGTGACACAGGGTTAGTTACTTAACTGTCAACTCTGGGCAATTCCCTAGGTCTTATCTACAAAGTCTTGAATGAATCGTGACCTGCATTAGAAAAGGGAGTTATGGGCGGGCGTAGGAAATTGGCACATAGTAAAGAGTAAATCTTGAGTCCTTTGTGTATTTGTCATATTTAATTCTAGAAAAGGGAAGAAATTGGGGCAGTTAGGTGGCGCAATGGATAGAGCACCAGCCCTGAAGTCAGGAGGACTTGAATTCAAATGTGTGATCTCAGATACTTAATACTTTCTAGCTGTGTGACCCTGGGCAAGTCACTTAACCCCAATTGCCTCAGCAAAAAAAGAAAAAAAAAAAAAAGGAAGAAATTTTTCAGAAAAATCATGAATGGGAGACTGTGAGAAGGGCAGGTAATATGATATGATTGGAGAGCATTTTGGCTCTGAAATCAGAAAACCACGATTAAAATCCAGCCTCTGATGTATATTACCTGCATGACCTCAGGAAGTTAATTAGGCTCTCAGGGCCTCAGTTTCCTCATCTGTAAAATGAGCAGATTGGAATCCATGACCTCTGAGGTCCCTAACTGTGATGCTGTGACCTCTATGGACCTCAGTTTCCTCATTTATAAAAATGAGCAGGTAGGAATCCATAACCTC